>NC_056735.1:1082148345-1082180845 GCF_019279795.1 Protopterus annectens
TTTTAAATGACAATAAAGTTTACTTTGACTTTGACTAAATCTAGTGGTTGAAGCAGACGGCATACACAGTAAGTTCTCCCCTACGCTATTCAGAAAACCTACATTTACAAACATGTATATACATTCTAATAGTGCCCATCCCCATGTAATTAAGTGTAATGTTTCATTTACAAACACATATATACATTCTATTAGTGCCCATCCCCTATGCCTTGAGTAATGTTACATTTACAAACACATACTGTATATACATTCTACTAGTGCTCATCCCCTATGTATTAACCGTAAAGTTATTAATTATCCAGTTATTATCCAGCATTTCTTCAGCTTCTAAAATTTTAACTCATAACTGTCAACTGACACCTCCAGGTGTTTGCTATGGTTAGATCTCACTGAAACCTCTAGGCATCAATTATTGCTTGTTCATATTTGCATTAATAATTCTAAAAGCATGATTCACATAAAGTATTCAAAGATTTCATCTTAAAGATTACACAATGGCAGACACAACTGAATTAATATTTGACCTCTGTCTAGAGCAGGTATATAATATTTATTTATATTATAATACGTCATGTTTTTCTAAATATTTCATCAGCCAAGTAACACAGACAGAACTGCTTAACCTGATATGGATGAACAAAATGCTGCTGGCAGTATATGTGTAATTTGAGTGTTGAGATATTGTAGTTGTTTACAAAATATTATAAACTTAATGATTACTTTGTTTACTGTGACATAAAATGCAGTTTAAGACCTCAAACCTTAAGAATACTACCACTATAAAATAGTTTGCAATGAAGAGTTTGCCATTTACGCTTCTTTAGTAATCCCTATGGTTTCCGATAAACAAACATTTTCTTGAAATGTGAGGACATAATTTGATTCTTCAAAACACTAGCCATCAGGGTTAAAACACTTTTACTATAATGGCACTTAGCCAAGTACGGGGATCAGGAGGTTGATAGAATCACTACATAGGGGAAGAGCAGACATCTCAGGGACTGTGGTGTGTGTGTGTGTGTGTGTGTGTGTGTGTGTGTGTGTGTGTGTGTGTGTGTGTGTGTGTGTGTGTGTGCATGTGCATGCTCATGTGTATGCTTGTATGCATGTGTATGTGTGTGTGTGTGTGTGTGTGTATGCACTCGTGCCCATGTGTGTAAATGTGTACTTGTGTTTGAGAGAGTGACTGGGTGGATGCACATGAGTACATGATGGTGCTGCAGGAGGTAACTACCACTGCCATTACATGCAGATCATGTGATTGTAACTTCAATCCAGAGACATGGAAATTAGCTGATAATGAGGTCTTTCCTCATTGCAGCTAACATGTCTCTGAATCACAAAGTACTGGATTGTGGGAGCAAGGCTATTTTATGGCTAGCCCTTTCAGGAATCACCAGGATTACTCCTGCAGTGTAAGGGTGCAATCACCCATGTACTCTGCTTACCCAAACATTGCTAAAGTGCTAAGTCCAAAATTATACAACACTGGGAGTAAGAAGAAACTTCCATACACCTGCTGCTATGTGATCTCACTCTTCAATGGACAGTATTGAATGAAGAATTGGAATTGACAAAAACTGACTTGATAATGAATCTCATTTCATTAAAACACTGTTTAATAAAGAGTATAACTCTAATTTCAGTACTTTTCCATTAAACCCCTACCACATGTTTTGGGACCCAGACTGGCGTGTCTTGCCCTGTTTATTTCCCAGCAGCCTCAGATCGGCACCACGCTTTGTGTTTCTCAAACCTTGGACTCTTATTTCTCTTTTACTGTTCTCCCCTTTGTACTAAATGTCAGTGGCTGTTTTTTACCTTATTCCTATCCGCATGGCTTTGGATCGGCACCATGCTTCATTTTTCACAGACCTTGTGGTCTGACTTGTTTCCCACTGTCCTCCCCTTCCTACTACATCTGTGTGGGTGATTTCTCTCTCTCGATTTAGGGCTGCACTTTGATATTATAAAACATTTATGTTTTCAGGTTGTCTGTAGTGGTGCTTAAAGTCACTGTATACTCTACACCACAAGAAGAACTGTCTCTGCATGATGCAAAAAGGACTGCAAGAGTTTTGGGGTAATTTATCATTGCAGATATGTACTTGTTCGCAAGTTTCGGTATTATTTAAAAAAGAAGACCTTATGGAGTACACAGAATCACTGAAAACAACTTTTTTTTTTTTTTTTTTGTGGAGAGTGGAGACACATGACTGGTCAACCATTAATTCGTAATGACAAGCAAATAATATTTCGCGGGATGGAAAAATAGCATAGTAAATCGTCATATGTGTAATGTACACCTACACTAATGGGTACTCAGATAACTAATGAGACCACTGGCAGTTTAAGAAAGAATACGTTACCTCATGCAATGTCATAGGTATGCTCGTAACTTCTTCAGATCGTTCTTTGTTTCTGTGTTAACGGATGGTGCATTCCTTGTTCCCATTTTCATTAAAATCCCAGATATTTCCACAGATCCTAAATTACTTTTGCATAATAGGTCTGTTTGGAATGGCTTCCAATTGTCCCTATGACAACACGGCCCAATGGTACTATCTAAACACAGCAGCGCAAAGTGGTAGGGGTTTAACGGAAAAATACCCTAATTTCATATGAAAACCTGATCTGACAAGTATTTCTGTGGTGTCATTTTCAAATTAGTGATTGTTTGCTTTTGTTGTTAATGTAGGCTAAATGCTTTGTGACAAATTAGACTTCAACATACAGGAAATATTAAGTTTTAGATGTAGTTTATACTAATTAAAATACATTTATGAATTTGGAAATGTTTAATGTTTTTCATTAACTCACTGGATTTAGAAAATGACAGCTCGGACAGCTTATGAATTTTATATGCCATATACACAATAATTACCTTCCAATAAATGCCAAAGAATATGTAAAATGAACAATGTTATTTTCAAGGCACTTATTATAAACTTAGAAACACTAAATAAGATGATGTCCATTGTTTGTTGTTTTCACAGAGGAATGCAGTCCTTTTTTTCACAGTGAATCTTGTCAATAAAACTAGAAATGAATACATATTTTACTGAACAAATAATCATGGACCTTATAAACTTTAGGAAATATTTTTTTTTTTTGTTATAATAATTTTAAAACCTTTCCATACTCACCAAAAAGTCAAGCCAACACTACGTGTTGATGCATTCATTGCTTGTGAAATAGAATGCTGGGAGAGTCAGGCAGGACCTGCTGACTTCATCCATCATGCAGGGAGTGTAGAAGTATTTAAATGCATTGACTTGACAGCATATAGCAGTATCCACTTTGCTGCCATACAATGTACAGGGCCTTCTCAGCAGCTTTGTGCTCTCCAGCAGTTCCTATCCTTGTAGCAAAACGTGTGGCCTCCCCACACATGCAGTTTCTATGGTGGGTGCCCACCATCTCCCTTCCAATGAGACCAGCAAGCTGTCACTAGCTGCACAGTTCTATACATTCCCTATAGGAAGCTACCCAGGACACAGACTGATAGGTGAAACTACTTCATCTGAGGTCCTAGTCAAAACCTATATCCTGCAGAGCCACTTAATAAACAGTAACATTAATACAGAGCTTCAGTATATTTTTTATAATTAAACTGTTACTGGTACATAAAGTTAAAATAAGACCTTACCTGGTGGCTTTAGGTATAAAAATCCAATAGCCTTTGCTAATGCATTTATTACCACACACTGAAATTCTATCCCATACAGATTTGGTGTGACACTGCTTATAATCAATGCTGTTTCTATTGTATTATTTTCTTCCCTAGTAAAAAAAAATAATAATTAAGGTTAACTGAATAAAATGACAGTAATGACATACTGGAGTTGTAAAATGCTGGCAAGTTCACTAAGGTTTCCATTTTTTGCTTCTTAGTGGCATAACCACTTTTGACCTATCTTCTTAAAAGCATCATTAATAACAGATAATACTATATGTCACAACACACAAATACGAATACTGAAAACATTTTCTGTGAAATGCCAATACAGTACCTTATACAATGTAATACTTTAAATAACACTGTATTATTACAATATAACTTATGATCAGACAGTTCCTAAAATGTGTGACTGTACTATGTCTTATCCAGCTGGGTGATAACTACACTGCTACCTTAATGGTAAGTTACAGAGAAGGGTATTGTAAGATTACATTACGGTAAATCTTATGAGTTAAACTGGATCTGTAAAATGCATGTGAACCAGTTTATAACCAGGAAGTAAAACCTGAAGTCCCGTACCAACGAGTGTGATAGTTGTACTGACAGCGAGAGAATTGTGGCTGCAGAACACTTAAAAACTCTTACAATGTACTTTTCAACTTAGTGGTGGGACTAATGCATTGTCGCCTGTAATAATGATTTAGATGTATACTGTTGTATCATTACAGATTTATTTCCTTTAGGTTCAGTAAAATATGCTGTCATTACATTATATTAGTTTGATGGCAGAAGAAAATAGTAAGGCTTTCTAGTCTACCTCTTTAAATGCTTCATTGTCCCACCATCATTCCATCCCTACCTACTTTCTTACCCTTTTCCAATAGTTCCATACCATAATGAATGCCTCTGTAGATGCATTCTGCACCCCCTATTCCAGTAGTCTATTTCATGTGTCCACAACCCTCTGTATGACAAAGTACTTTTGCAGCTGCATGCAGTTGTCAGGCCCTATAATCTATTCCCTCTGGTCGCCCTACTTTTCAGGTGGTTTTCCTGTTTAAAATAACACCTTTATACTCCATGACATGATCCTGTGCACTAGTAATATTTCACCTGTCTCTCTGGTCAAATTCCTTCCCTTCCATCCATTAAAAGAACATTGTGCTAGCTTTGTCTAAATTTATTTCAACACCTTGATGTTCTTTTCTTCATATGGAATACAGACCTGACAAAGTACTGGGATGTGATCTTGCCAAGGCCCTGTAGAGATAAGGCATTATCTCTTTGCTTGTACACGTACAGACAATGCCCAGCAGATTTGATGGGGTTGTAGACAGGCAGCAGTTTTTGGTCACTGGATCGCAGTGACTGACTGGGAACATAGTTGTGTAGAATGTTTTTTAGTGCAGGACAGGCAGATGGATGCAGGATAGTATTATAGGTGCTAAGGAGCTGTATATATGTTAGTTCATGAGGCAGTTCTAAACAATTTAGGCTTCATAGTGCTACACAGTGATTCATTCCGAAAGGGGTATTTGCTGCAAATTAAGCAACTTTGTTACAGCATTGTTCAAGTTTTAATTTTTATGAAGCCTGGAGGTTAGTGAGGATGTGATTAAGGAGGAGATAAGTAGTGGCAAGTGTAGCTTTAGATATGTCTGTGTGAAAGTTTTTGGCTATGTAAAGTATCTAGTTTTTGATGAGTTTTTCTTATGCAATTTTGTATATGCAGGTTGAATGTAAGACTACCATCCACTATCACCCCTAGTAATTTGCTATGAGAAGTGACTTCAGTGGTTGTATTATCAAGAGAGAGAGAGAGAGAGAGAGAGGACTTTACATTTTGATTTTTCATGAGAGAGGGATTTGGGGGGGGAAAGTAGTAGTTTGGTCTTTTTTGGGTTGAGCATGAGTTGTGAGTTACAAAGCCATGTTGCAGTGACTGTTAAAGCTTCCTCAGTAATTTTTTGAAAGTATACCATGTTGTCAGATGTACAAATGAGAGTGGAATCATCTGTGTTTTGTATTAGCATGGTCTGTTGTATGGATCTATAGAGGGTGTTGGTGAAAATGTTAAAGAGAAGGGGACGAAGGATAGAGCCTTGTGATACACTGATGGTGACTGTGAGGTAAGAAGATTGTATGGAGTGCCATTTTACTGACTGATACCTATTGGACAGGTAGCTTTTGAACCACAGAATGGTGGGCTGAGAGAGACGTAGTGAGGACATTTGAAGTAGAAGCTTATTTTGACAAACTGTGCTACAGGCTTTAGACAAGTCTGGAAGTAAGGAAGAGACTAGTTTGCCATTTTCTTTAACTTTTTAACAGTATCGATGTAGGTTAGACGGGCAGTGCTAGTACAATGGGGAGAATGGAAGCCATGTTGTGTAAGGGATAGGAGTTCTTCCTGCAGAAGATAGTCTAGCAATTGTTTTTGAATACATTTTTCAAGTATTTTGGTGAGGGGATCATAGGAATACTAGGCTATTGGCCCTTAGGCCCTTATAAGCCTGGCCGAAAGTCAAACAGGAATGGGCCAGCAGTCAATCTTGAACCCTGTACCTTGTGCATAGGAGGTGAATACCTTAACCACTGTGCCAAATGGGAGATAAGATTGCTATAGGTCTAAAGTTATTAATGTCCATTGAATTTCCTCCTTTGTGCAAAGCAATAACGTGTGACTTTTTCCAGAGAGAGGGAATGTGGGATTCCTGGATTGACTTATTTATAAGGATTGAGAGGGGATAGGAATGTTATTGGCTACTGTTTTTAGTTACTCACTTGGAAGGCCATCAGCTGAAGAAGAGCAGGGTTTAAATTTGTTTATGAGCAGCTTATATATGATGTGGGCACAGGTTTGAAGGTGAAAGTAGATGTGGTGATATGTGTTTTTTGGGTAGGGTTGGGATTAGATGTTGAGGAATCCTTGGTTAGAAATGCTATACTATCTATAAAATAAGAATTGAACTGTATTGCAGTTTTGAGTGGTGAGTTATCGGGACAGAGGTTTGGGTTGAATTTCTGGCCAGGATGTAAGATTTCTTTAATGGCTGTCCAAAATTTATTAGGGTTGTATTTATTTTTTTTATGAAAGTCATTACAGTATAGTTTTTTTTTGTTTTCATTTATTTGCTTTTTAGTACAATTGCAAAGCATTCTGAAGTTTTCAAGATATTCAGGTGTTTTATATTTTTGCCATTCTATCTATGCTTTTTCTGTATCCTGTATTAGCATTCTACTCTTTTTATTTAGCCAAACTGCATTATTTGTTTTTAGTCTCTTCCTTCTAATGGGTGCAAGGCTATTTAGGATAGTTACAAAAGTTGTACTGAATGTATTTACAGCATCATCTAAGGGGAAGTTCCAGTTATAGATGATAGTGTAGTAATGAACCTTTATGGGATAAATCTGGAAAGGTTATATGTTGTTTTATAAATATGCTGTTTAACTGGATGTTTGAGATGCTTGTTCATATAAATTGGGAGATGATCACTGAGAAAGTCTGACATTGTACCTGTGGTGGGGTATTTTCTATGGTCTGATACTAGGAGCCAGTCTAATAGGGAATTTGGTGTCTTGCTATAATGTATGAGGATATTAATAAGTTGTGTGAAACCATATAAGTTGATGCTAGATGTAGGAGAGTTAGAGTTTATGCTCAACCAATTGACATTCACATCATCTAGTAGGATATTTTCTTGTGGAAATGTTTTTGATATCCAATGTAGGGTATCTTCCAGTATAGCTGTATTGTCACCAGGAAGGATGTAAAGGACAGTAATACATATTTGTCTGCAATTGTTAATTTCAAGGAAAGCTATAAGAACCTCTGCTGAACTGAGTTTTGGTACTGGTTTGCTGTAAGGAGAAATGTGGTAGGTGCTGGGAGATATTAAAGCAACACCACCATGATTTTGTTTAATCTGTCCAACAGTGACTCAGTGAGAAAATAAAGAATGGAAAGCAAATAAGTACCAAAGAAAGGGAACTCTATGTATTAAAGGTATAGTGTACCCAGAGTAAGGGAATTCAATGTTTTAAGGGTATAGATTGCCCAGAGTAAGGGAACTCTATGTATTAAAGGTATAGAGTGCCTAGAGTAAGGGAACTCAATGTTTTAAAGGCATAGAGTGCCCAGAGTAAGGGAATTCAATCTTTTAACGGTATAGATTGCCCAGAGTAAGGGAACTCTATGTATTAAAGGTATAGAGTGCCTAGAGTAAGGGAACTCAATGTATTAAAGGTACAGAGTACCCAGAGTAAGGGAATTCAATGTTTTAAGGGTATAGATTGCCCAGAGTAAGGGAACTCTATGTATTAAAGGTATAGAGTGCCTAGAGTAAGGGAACTCCATGTATTAATGGTATAGAGTGCCCGGAGTAAGGGAACTCTATGTATTAATGGTATAGAGTACCCAGAGTAAGGGAATTCAATGTTTTAAGGGTATAGATTGCCCAGAGTAAGGGAACTCTATGTATTAAAGGTATAGAGTACCCAGAGTAAGGGAATTCAATGTTTTAAGGGTATAGATTGCCCAAAGTAAGGGAACTCTATGTATTAAAGGTATAGAGTGCCTAGAGTAAGGGAACTCAATGTTTTAAAGGCATAGAGTGCCCAGAGTAAGATAACTTGATGTATTAAAGGTATAGGGTGCCTAGAGTAAGGGAACTCAATGTATTAAAGGTATAGAGTGCCCGGAGTAAGGGAACTCTATGTATTAATGGTATAGAGTGCCCGGAATAAGGGAACTTGATATATTAAAGGTATAGAGTGCCTAGAGTAAGAGAACTCTATGTTTTAAAGGTATAGATTTCTCAGAGTAAGGGAACTCTATGTATTAAAGGTACAGAGTGCCTAGAGTAAGGGAACTCAATGTTTTAAAGGCATAGAGTGCCCAGAGTAAGAGAACTTGATGTATTAAAGGTATAGGGTGCCTAGAGTAAGGGAACTCAATGTATTAAAGGTATAGAGTGCCTAGAGTAAGAGAACTCTATGTATTAATGGTATAGAGTGCCCGGAAAAAGGGAACTTGATGTATTAAAGGTATAGAGTGTCTAGAGTAAGGGAACTCTATGTATTAAAGGTATAGATTGCTCAGAGTAAGAGAACTCTATGTAGTAAAGGTATAGATTGCCTGGAGTAAGAGAACTCAATGTATTAACACTATAGAGTTGCCAGAGTAAGGGAACTCAGTGTATATTTTTTCTTAAAGTGTTTTATAAAAAAATTAAAAAATGATAACAGAATTTAATAAATTTAGCATTAATATAATATACAAGTTATATAATTCTTATAATAGAAGAAAAAACTAGAATATAACTATTTACAATATAAACAATAGGCCTGAGATCAAGATTATAAAAAATGAATCAAGACAAAATTTGAGAACATAGAAACAAAACAATAATATTTAACTGGATGAAGAAAATGAGGCTGTAAGGGGCAAAACCTTCAACCAAGGATTGTTCTTTGGTTTGTTTGGGGTAAAATCTTCTCTCCTTTGTTGCAGTTTTTTTGGTTGCTATGTCTTTTAGAAGAATGAGAAAGACTTCAAACTTTGATTCTGTAGGAGTCTTCTAGTTCTTTGTGACAGTTTTCCTAGCCACAGCACGTATTGTCTGCTTAATACTGAAATGAAAGCACTCAACCTTCATTAAAGGTTTTTTGGTTTGTGAAGTGCCATAACCTGCTCATTTGTTCTGCTACAGTTTTTGCATTATTAGTGTGTCTTTGCTATTCAAATTCTCAGTTTGTTTCTAGTATGTCTATATCCGTCAGTGAAGCAGTGGCAGATATCTGCATGCACAACCAGGATTGCTCACAAGCTGTTGGAGACCTTATATTACTATTATAAGTAAGTCAGCAACTTTCAAATGCATGGCTACCTAATACCCAAAGGAAATGTAAATAAACTGGAAGTGAAAGTTTGGGTTTACGTCTTACCCACCTCACACTATTAATGAATAGTTCACGTACAAACTTTATACTGGACACTTGGAAGACTAACAAATTTAAATTGTATGTGATTTCACATGTTTCAGCTGTTAATCCTGAAACAGATATTTCTTTACATGATCAGCTAAAAGTGTTTGATAAAAAATGTTCAAATTCAAGATGTTACAGCTTGAAAATAGCTATTTATTAAAAAGTATCAAAACTAACCACATTCCCAAGGGTCTCTGATTAGAGGATATTCCCTAATGATGTAATAAAAGGATTTGATTTTCATTGGGAACTTTTAAATATCTTTGACAGAGCTGGGTGTGACATCATGAAATGTATGGTGAAGAATAACACTGTACTGATAGAACAACTGGATGAGATTGATGTGCTAAATAAATCCATAAGGAAGGACCTGCTTTTTGGTGACTATCAATCTAATTTATTGATTTATTTACATTTGTTTATTGGGAAAATCTAACTCGGCCAGAAGTCCATTTTCAATGGAGGCCCAGGGAGAAAAGTGCCACAGAAATACAAGCAAAATACAATACTTAGATAGTACAATAGTATATATATATAGTAAGATGCAGAATACACATCATCTAGTTAGACTATGCAAATATGTATTCAATACAGTTTTCTAGTAGATACAGGTTCAAAAAAAAAAACACACAAGCATTTCAGTAAAGATCACTGTGAGAGAAAAAAAATTGTACTGTGCACATATTAAATAATAGTTCTGAACAAATGAGATTTCCTTTATATATATCTATATATATCTATCTATATATCTATCTATCTATATATATATATATATATATATATATATATATATATATATATAGGTTCCCTACATTAGACCGACAGCTCAGAAGATCAACACTCAAAACACCGATGTCAGAAGAACAATGAAGCAGATGACCAACAAGTCATAATCCCGACAGTGAAAACAACGACAGGGGTAACTTGTGAGCACGACCAGGTAAGTGTGCGATAGTGAGGAACTTAGGGTTAGGGTGCAGGTAAGGTAAGTGTGCGATAGTGAGGGACTTAGGTTTAGGGTGCGGGTAAGGTAAGTGTGCGATAGTGAGGGAATTAGGGTTAGGGTGCGGGTAAGGTAAGTGTGCGGTAGTGTTAGACCTTAGGGTTAGGGTTTGGGTTAAGGTTAGTGCATAGATAGTTTTGTGTAAGGTGTAGTGTAGGTTTTTAGGTTGTTGATGTGCTTGTGTTGTGTCTGTGTTGTGTGTAACAGTGAACTTTTTGTTTTGTTAAGTGTCAGGATTGTGGTTTGTCGGGCAAGTGAACTTTCGTGTTTTTGAGGTTTCATTCTTCTGGCCATCGATGTAGTGAGTGTCAATCTTCCGAGCTGTATATATATATATATATATATATATATATATATATATATATATATATATATATATTTATCGACAATGTAGAAGACCGACCTGACGGATAACAACAACGCCGCGAGGATAAGGCTGTGTGAGTATGCGGTAGTGGCCGACGCGGTCAGGAGGCAGGTAGGTAAGGAGTGCGGTCTGTTGAGTTAGGGTTAGGGAGGCGATAGGGGTGGGTTAGTGAGTTAGGGTTAGGGAGCGCGATAGGGGGTTAAGTGAGTTAGGGTTAGGGAGGCGATAGGGGTGTGGTAAGTGAGTTAGGGTTAGGGGGGAGCGCAGGGGGGCGGTTAAGTGAGTTATGATATATATATATATATATATATGGTTCTACCTGACTTCATCGACTGGCGCAGACCGACGACACAGCCGATCGCTCAGAGATCAAAAAAGAAAGAAGACCGAGCCGAATCGCGAGGGCAGAACATCGACGATGCAGAAGACCGACGACGGATGGGGATAGGGGTGGGTTAAAGTGAGTTAGGGGTTAGGGGCGATAGGGGGGTGGGGTTAGTGTTTAGGATTAGGGGTTATGGGGTGGGGGGAGGGTTTTAAGTTAGTAGGGTTCGAGGGGGGTGGGGGTAAGTGAGTTAGTTTTAGGGGTTAGCGATAAAGGTAGTGGGTTAGGGTAAAGGTTTAGTGTGGGCTTGTAATTTTTTTGGTGTGTGTTGTGTGTGTGTGTTTTGTTTTGTTTTAATTGTTATTGTGGTGTGTGCAGTGTATGGGTTTCGGTTTTGTGTACGTCGGTTATTTAGATTGTTAGTTATTATGTGTGTGTGTTTATGGACTGTGATGTGGATATATATATATATATATATAATTTTTTTTTTTTTTTTTTTTTTTTTTTTTGAGTAGTAATAACACTGAGGAGAGGGAGAAAATGAGGTAAGGAGTGGACACTGTGATGATAGAGTTATAGATATCTTATCAGTCAGGTTTGGCACAACATTGCAACAATTAATTACAACAATATTTTTACTAATGTGGATAAAAATTGTGATATTATTTTAAAATGTAAAATTTCCAAAACTCCAAAGGGAGCAGAAAGTTATAGAAATCATACAGCGTACCCGAATCATCCTAGTTTCCATAGTAACCAAGGGATTGAAAGCAGAAATCGGCCAATAGAGGACGAGAAGGCAAGCACATCACCTAATGCATTTAGAGAACAACAAAATCAGTCGGCCCCTTTAGGGCAAATGGAATTAAGGAGGTCAGAGAGAATCTGCAGCAGAAACCAACAGAATTATTCAACAAATCAACAAGACAACAACAATTTATTTTACAAACAGGGAGTGAAGCCGAAGAGGAAGTTTTATCTCAATCCCATTTACAAGAATCAATGGATACTTCTGTGGTAACTGATTCAGACTGTTATTTTAATTTAAAATAGTTAAAAATAACTTACAGGATTTTAATGTTTATAATTTTCTATTAAGGATTTACCTTTAAAATGTTGATAATCACATCATCGAAACCACTTCTGCAAGCTCTAAACTGTGACTTCTCTAAACCTCGAACAAAGACATTCTGAACTGTAAAATCTTGCCCCCTTTTTGACCCATGTTAGCACTTGTTTTTAGGTGTTGAGTGGTCAAAAATGTTGATGTTTGCTTTTTTTTTTGGTTTTCTGAAATTTCAGCAGTACGGATTTCGTGGAAACATTTCAACAATGTGCACGTTCAGCTATGTGCTTCCAACATTTTGAAGGTAAACCCTATTAAGAACATTACCTCTGAACACATTAATGTTTTAGCTGAAGGTATGACTTATGTGCCAGCCAGAAGGACTAATATAGTGGATATTATTATTGATTTAAAACTATTTACACGTAAATTGAATCTGACAATGTGGTTTAGTAATGACAGAGCTACTATTCATCATGACACTTTTCATAGACCGAGTTATTTTAATCTGCCTCTAAACCACAATATGCAAGTGTTCAAGAGCTTTATTGGAAAGGCTCACCCAGACTCTGCTACACTTTGCTGTGAAGGTAAGGTTGGTTTGCTTTTTATTTGTTGTATTTTGTATTAGTTTATTGCCTTTTTATATTTTGAGTGCTATGATTTGTTTTCTTTACCTTGTGTTTTGCTCATGTTCTGCTTTTAACTGCATAATAAAAGTTCAAAAGACACCACAGCTCTATCTCTTGTGAGTCAGGCAGAAATCCACCCCCCCCCCCCCACTCTGTCACTGTCGTGTTGTTCTTAAATACCACTGTCTTTCTAGTTGCCTGCCTCTTATGTTAATTTGACCATATATCTCATTTCGTCTCTGCTTTCACTGGCTTGTGTGAGTAAGCACAAAATTATCATTTTGTGAAATCACTTCCCTTCAACTATTTAAATTTATTGGCCATTTTACTGTATTCCATAGTACCGGAATACAAAAGTGATCACCCCCTTTCAATCTATCTTGCTGTTTTAAAAATAGTGACTCTCCACTAAAACTTAACTTTTTAGACAGGTAAAACTTAAGTTACCTACTTTCACATCTGACTTCTGTAGTGCACACTGCAGTGTTTAGGATAAACCATTTTTTTTCATCTTACCTTTAAGCATCCCCTGTGACTAGCACTTGCTCTAATACCTGCTGGAAAGCACTAGGAAGCCTTAAACTGATACAAGCACTCAACTCTCCTTATTAATAAGGAGAAATGAGTCATAGGCAACAAACAGCCTATAATTGCAAAGTACCTTGCTAAGGTAGGGGAAAACAGCTCCTGTTATTTTCAAAAATAAGCACCAAACCAGGCATGTCCAAGGGTCAGCTTCCGTTCATTTCTCCTGTCCACCTGGTGAATCTGGGCATACTGGGTCAATGTAGCAATTGCCTCATGTACACAGACAACCCTCTCCTCCTACCACCCAACACTACAACCTGTGAGAGATGCACTTACATAGCCAAACTGGAAGCAAAGCTCTCTCCACCCAAGATTGTGCTAGACAGTCAAGAGGAAAAGGTTAACACCTGCACTACACCTCAGGCAACATATAGCCCTTCTTAACTCACACCAACACCCACACATAGCAACACTAAATCCACATATGTGGAGGCCCTTAACTGTAACCTGCCCAAGCAGCAAGGACCTCCGAAGCTGAAATTCAAAAAACACCAATCACAACCAAAGTGTCACATAGCTCATAACACCAGTGTGCCACCCAGCAACAGCTCCTAAGGCAAGACAACGTAGCTAACACTTTAGTCATAGGAGACTCTGTAGTCAGGCACACTGATGTCCTACTCACCAGGCTGAACAAGGAGAAAATTACAGTGAGCTGCCTGTCGGGTGCCAGGATCCGCCACATAACTCATGCACTCAAGTCACTCCACAGCAAGTACAAATATGACTCTGTTATTGTCCATTTTGGAGTGAATGACTTGAGACGTACCTCCCTGGACTACATGAAAAGAGACATGGAACAGCCCTTGGATCATGTGGTCCAAACAGGTATGAGCCTAGCCCTGAGTAGCATCCTACCTTTGCCCAGAATGATACCACAATATAAGGACAAAATGATTGACTTCAACAATTGCCTAAGCTTCTGGTGTCATTCAAAGGGGAGCCAGTATCTGTCTGCCTGGGATGACATGATCGACAGACCATGATGCTTTGCCAGAGATGGTCTGCACCTGTCGCCCCTGGGATTCAGGTTACTGGCTAAGGCTCTTGCCACCCCTATAGTGCCTTTTTTAGGCAACATTCAAAGGACAAAACCACCACCGTAACAGGTACAAGCATGCAAAATCTGAAGGTAATGCTATTCAATGTTAGAAGTCTTGTTGTAGTGTCTTTCGGCTTTTCCCGGTTAGGGGTCGCCACAGCGGAACTCCGGTCCGCTGATGATTGGCAGTGGATTTTTACATGCCGGGTTGCCAGCCCTGATGCCCAACCTTCAACGAAGATACGCCCATTCATGCATGTCTCCACACAGAAGACGATCTAGCTGAGAATCGAACAGGACACCGTCTTACTGTGAGGCGACAATGCTACCGCAGCACCACCACCACAGTAACTCAATGCTAGAAGTCTAAACCTCAAAATGCACACTCTTGAGGCACTCCTAGAAATGGAGAACATTGATATCTGTGCAGTAACTGAGACCTGGTTCAAGGCTCCAGAGAGCACCCCTGCATTACCAGGCTACAACTCTTACCACACTTTTTGGCCACCAAACCAGAATTGAAACATTAAAGGTGGAGGAGTGTCCATATTCACCAAGGATATTCACACCACCAGGTTAGTTGCCCAACACAATGCATCTGAAATTCTCCAGATGCAACTAACATTAGGTAAGACTGCAGTCCAAATTGTTGCTTGCTACAGATCCCCCACCATGCCTCAAAATTCTCACTACACCTTTCTAAACATATTGGAAAATATTAATATACAACTAAACACCCTAATATTGGGTGATTTTAACTACCCTGCCATTAACTGGGAAAACTACTCGTGTACCAACACCTTTGCCCAACGGTTCTTGGAATTCATAAATTCCAATGCCCTGGATCAACTAATCCATAGTCCCACCAGGGGCTCCAATATCCTAGAACTGGTCATTACCAACATGGGAAATTGATGCTCCACAACTATGGTCACCCCCTCATTAGTCAGGTCAGACCATAAGCTAATCACCCTTAACATCTACATCCCACCCCCACTCCCCAGTAGGGAAATCTCCACAAAAAACTTCTCCAAAGCCAACTTCATGCTACTCAAGTCAGAAGTTACAAACTTCATGACACCCATGCAGATGGGAACTGAAAGTTCGACTGCTGAGTCCTACACTAAGGCACTGTACGAGCACATCCACTCATGCATGAATTGTGCCATCCCAAATAGAACCAAGATGATCTCCTCCAAAAATCTGGTGGTCCCCTGCCATAAACAAACTTTACAACAAAAGGAAGAAACTGTTGCAGAAAACAGGAAAATCCCAGGATGCAAAAAACCTCCCTTATCAGCCTCAGTAAGAAGCTGAGATCCCTCATAAAATCCTCCAAAGCTAATTACAAAAATAAAATTGCCAAAGATTCCAAAGACAACCACAAGGCTTTCTATAACTATGTCAAGAATCTAAATGGCAATGCTCAGATCTGCTTTGAGCTACAACAGAATGGCATTAAATATACTGATCCCAAGGATATTGCCAATATTCTGGCAGATCCATTCAGTGCCAACTTCACCCCCCCCCTCACCCCCTAAATGGCCCATCTCAATACTGGAAGATTGCCAAATTCCGGTAATAACGGCCACGTAGGTAAAAAACGCACTCTCCAAAGCTAAGAATACAGCATCCATGGGACCAGATGACATCTCAGGTTGTGTACTACATGAACTACACAATGAACTGGCACCTCACCTAAGTGTGATGTTTAATCATACCCTCACCTCAGGCTTCATGCCCACTGAGTGGCACACAGCTACAGTTGTCTCACCACAAGGGGGAATCCACCTTGGATCCTGGGATCTACTGCCCCATCAGTCTGACAAGCCCAATCTGCAAGGCCATGGAACGTATTATCATGGAACTTATAAACAAAGACATTGACAACCTTAACACACTGGACCCCACCCAGTTTGGGTTCGTGAAGGGCCAATCCTGACTCCTAAACCTGATTGACTTCTTAGAATCAGTCTCCAGAGCCGTGGGCAAGGATAAGGCAATCCACACAGCCTATCTGGACCTCGCCAAGGCCTTTGACACCATCCCCCACTCTGGAATCATAGATAAAGTTACTACGTCACTCGATGGGTTGTCAACTGGCTTACTGACAGAATCCACACTGTAAAAGTAGCAGACTCCAAATCCAGCTCCAGACAACTGACAAGTGGTGTACCTCAGGGTTCAGTCCTGGGACCACTCTTGTTTGGCATCTACCTCTCTGAAGTGCAGGCCAACACTAAGCGACTCTGGCTAAGAAAGTTTGCAGATGACTGCAAACTGGGAGCCATTATTCAATTCCCAAATGATGTGGATAATCTACAAAAGGGCCTTACAGAAACAGATGCTTGGTGCCAGAGCCCTGGGCTCAAGCTCAATGCCAAGACATGTATAGTTATCCCCTTTGGGAAAAAACATGTACCCGTGAATTACCACATAGGTGGCAGTACACTAAACACCAAAAGTGTGATAGGAGACTTAGGGACACGGGTGGACAATGGTCTCACCTTCAATAACCACATTGCCACAACAGTCAAGAAATCCTTCTATGTGGCACACCTCATCACTAAGGGCTTTTCATCAAGAAAAAATTAGGTCATTGTCCCACTGTATTCATCCCTCATTAGACCCATTATAGAATATAATGCCCCATTTGGTATGTACCTCTCAAGACATCTGCAACAACTGGAAAGACTGCAGAAATACCTCACTAAAAGAATCACAGGCCTAAAGCAGATGCCCTTTGCTGACTGCCTTAAAAAACTCCAGCTATACTCTGTCGCATATCGTCTACTCCGAGGCGATCTCTGCTTAACATACAAGGCCATGTCAAACCCAGAGCTGTTGGACATGCTACACTTAAAGAAATCCCAATCCCTCAGAGCCACACGCTCCAGGGATCTAAGCCTTGTCATCACAATAAACAAAACATTCTGGAGGGATAGGTTCCTGACCCAGAGACTCCCCAGACTCTGGAATAGACTGCCCATACATGTCAAGCAAAGCGCCTCTTTGGCCCTCTTCAAAAGGAACCTTGCTGACTGGATGGGAGAAAGGCAATTCACCATGGGGATCACGTCAGTCGCCCTGCTAGACAGAGTTCCAGGAAAGTAAATAGTGCAGGAAGAAATAGCCAGGGAATTGTTATGGCCAGGCTTCTATAGGCCCTAGGGCCGATAGCCTAGTACCAACCTATGAACCTATGAACTTTGTGAATTTGATATTAAAATATTTTAAGTCAACCTTGCACTAATAGATTTTTTAATATGTCAAATAATGAAGTTAAACTTTTTAGGGAATTTGCTGATGATGCTAATGTAGGAGTAATGAAGCCTGACAAAGGGAGCGGCCTTGTTATTATGAATCAGGAAGATTATAAATATCATATGTATGCAGTATTGCTGGAGGATGCCTATACTGAAGTATCAAAAAATTAGATTTACATTGCTTTTTCTAAGACAGACGTGCTTTTCAGTGATATGCTATTATAGGGTCAATTATTGAAAACTGAATAAGTATTCATGTTGAATGAGAAGCCAGTCATTGCAGGGTGTTTCGGTATCCTAAAATTTCATAAGTGCATAGATAACTGACCCTTCAGGCCAATAGAATATGAAACAAAATCAAAGGCATATTATATTGCTAAGTTTGTAGACAATGTTTTAAAAAAGGAGTTAAAGAAAGTGTTACATTTGTGTAAGGATTCATGGCAATTTTTCTGTGAAATTAATGAGATTTGATTTATAGATGATGCCATTGTTGGCACCATTGATGTTCAAAACCTTTACTCAGTCATACATAATGATGTAAATTTAAAATGGTTTGAAGAGAAATTGTTCAAACTATGTAATCTACACCCTGATAAGATCAATACAGCAGTAGTTTTAATGGAAACAGTTGTGAAAAATAATTTCTTATATTTTGAAGGACAATACTTTAAGCAAGTTACCAGAGTGGCCTTGGGTGCAGCATGTGCTCCAATTTTTGCTAATTTGGTAATGTCGCACTGAGAGGCACAGTTTATTTTCAAAAACATTTTTGGTAATTCTTGGAAACTGTATACATGTTTTTTGGATGACATATTTATTTTGTGGGTTGACACACAGGATAAATTGTTTGAATTTATTGACTATATTAACAGCACAGTGGATTTTTTTTTAATTCACATATAAATGTGATAAAGAGGAAGTAGTGTACTTAGATGTTGAATTGTCCAAGGACACAAGTTAATAGTGGGCTTAGATCTAACATCTACAGAAAATGCACTTTTTGGAACTCATATCTACATTATAATAGTTGGCACCCAACACACCAAAAAGTCAGTGCTGTTAAAATGACCTCTGATTTGGACAGATTTTCTAAACAATGTAAGATTATAATTGATGTGTTCAATAAAAGGGGCTATCCTACAAGCTTTAGTAGTAAAATAAGGCACAAAGTGACCATAAAGAGAAGAAATGGTACATGCTTCCCTATTATAAATGCTTTAAATAATAGGGAGTCTAGCAACAATAATAATAGCATCTCCATGCAAGGAATTTAGAATAACAGAAAAGTTTTACAGGGTGCCAGCAGTGTCAATGAGTTCAGAAGTAATAATTCATTCATAATGACATTTTATATGGATAGTAAGGCAATAGTAGACGTTCTTTACAAAAACTGGAACTTTTGTTTTAAAGTGGAAGGTACCTTACTTCAGAATTTTGGGCAAAAAAACATGTATAGTATGCAGAAATGACAAAGCATTTAAAGAATTATTGGAACATCATAAACCTGTTCCTACAGGACATAAATTTGGTGTGAATAAATATGATAGCTGTTCCCAATGCCCTCATATATGTATATCAGACCATTTTAGTGTAAATGGCAATTAATATAAAATCAATGGTCATTTTTCTCGAAAATTCAAAACAGGTACTGTAGTATATATCACATTGTGTAATTTATATCCTGCATTTTATATCAGGAAGACTTCCAGAAAATTAAAAGAGGAAATTTATGAACACATGCTAGATATAAAGAATTCAATTATTCACAGAAGTTCTTTTTCGGGTAATAGAGTATGTGGAAATGACCCTTGTGGTTTTATTATTAATTAAAATTTAGATAAGGGTGAATTGAAGTGACAAACTGGGTCTATATTATGTCCTTAAAGAGACGTTCCATCGAACGCCTTTTCATCAACCTTTAAAATGAGAACTGTCATAACAGCAAATGGCCATATTAGAAATTTTTTTCCCTGGGAAAGAAATCTCTTGGCCATCCTTGTTAGTTTGCCATTTTCCCCATTGTAGTGTGTTCTCAGAGTTGGTATATTTAGTTACGGGGGTGTGGGAGCACAGCCCCCCCACATGGGGGGGTGTGGGGGGTGAAGGCCCTCCTCTTTCTAATGTTTGTAGTGATGTGTTCTTTTTAGTGCAAGTGATTTCTTTCCCAGGGAAAGAAATCGCTGATGTGGCTGTTCACTGTTATGACAGTTCGCATTTTAAGGGTCAATGAAAAGGCATTTGATGGAATACCTCTTCAAGGATATAATATAGACCCTGCAAGTTAGATTGGTTGCTTTGAATTTTCCAGGTTTGAATAACTGTTCTATTTATTCACTTTTAAAGCTAAAATACTTTTATGCTTGAATATTTCTGCAGTCTGGATTTTTCAGTGACAGTTTTCAATATTTTTTTTGTTTTTCATTTATCATATTTATTGCATTAATCATACTAGTTGTTTGAATTTTAATAGATAATTGTTATATGATTTTTAGTGGATGTCTTAGGTCACATGATATTATAGAATTACTATTTAATGTGAGGTCTTTTAATTAAATGCAGTTCTGATGAAGATCCATTGAATATTGGAACAAAGGTGCTCAGCTTTCATTAAAGATTTTTGGTTTGTGAAGTACTGTAACCTGCTCATTTGTTGTACTACAGTTTTTTGTATTATTAGTTTGTCCCTGCTGTTCAGATTCTCAGTTTGTTTTTGACATATCTACAATATCTATAACTCATTTTATGCTACAGAAGATAAGCAAATCTCTTCTGGGTGTTTAAGCAAAGGATTCAAATTTTCCATAATTAGCACCATTTCTTTGCAATTAGTCACTTTGCATATAGCCACAGTAACTTTTTTAGCCAGTTGCCCTTATGCTTATTTGAATTGTGGGAATGTGAGTACCATAGAGTTGGTATGGATAACTGGCCCCAAAAAGTGTAGTATCACTTAGACAGAAAAACAAGAATACTATTTCACATTTGTCAAATGATATATAAAAATGAATGCCTGCAATATTATATATCACTCAGTCTAAATAAAGCATTGGTCTCCTTGAAGTTGGTTAGTTGAACAGGTCTGTTATTGTTGTACAGCATAAATATTTATTGATGCCAATGGATCAAAAATCAAAAATTGTCTAAACCAAAACCATAAAGGAAATAAGTCTAAGATAACAACCTTACTAAGATTAGCAGAAACGTTTTGTAAATGAATAGATGCAGTGATCAATCTAGGAGTGGACACAAAAGTAATCACAGAAACTGCTAAAATGCAAAAGAAAGATGATAAGCATTATAACCAGTGGAAAAAGAAGAAAAGAAAGAATGTTTGAAAGACCACAATTATATTGACAAGCATAGGTAACTGCAGAAACAGTCATATGTTGCTCAATATTAAATGCAGGATTGGATGAAGTCAGATGAAAACTGAAAGAAGAAAAGCTAATAAGTACAGTTCAGGTCAGTGGACTATGTACATTTTGGTTCCCACAAACTATAGACAAGGGAGAGGTAATTAGAAATGCTCTGGATTAGAAACAACTGTCCATCTCATGACTATCTATGATGCAATTAAGCCTAAATGTTTCTATTCCGAATGACATAACAATATGGCAAAGTTATTATGCTGGAGATTGTAAAACTGACACAAGTTTGAACTAGTCCAGAATTTTCAGAAACATGAACGAGAAATACATTTTGAAAATTAAGATAAAATGGTCATGTGCAATTATCCATTCAAGCTGTTAAGAAAACAGATATTGTAGATGAAGAAAAATAGACAGACCACAGGATTCAGCAAGCTCTGCATGGTGAGCAGGAATAGTGCAAGAGCTGCTGCAGGCAATATGGCTGATGTGCGATCCAGGAATGAGCTCCCGGGACGTGCACGAGTGCTCCTGCACTATTCCTGCATGGACACAGCCTCTGTATGCTAATTACCTCATTTGCTAGTGAAAACCATGCAAATGAAGTGAATTAGCAATCCAGGAAACAGGCAGGCATCCATGCAGGAATAGTGTAGACTGCAGAAATGTATTCAGCCAGTAGCTGAATACATTTCTGCAAACTACAAAACGGAGGCTTGACAGTTCATAAAAAAGCATGTATTATAAGGGTTAGGCATGCCAATGGCCAAATATATGGCCATAGGCATGAAAACAAGTTTCAAAATTATAAAAAATAACTTTTTTTTTGGCCGATTTCAGCTGTTTAAGTTTAGGGCAGCAGTGCGCAAAAGGGATCGGCCCAAAAATTTAAAAAAAAGCTGGAAATAAGCTTTTAAACCAAAATCATCATTTTGCAATAATAGTCAATGGCATGCATAACACAACAAGACCATGGAATAGTGGTTGCTAAGGGGGAAGGCAGAGTGTTGAATTTGTAACCATGCATTAGTAGTCAGTTCTATGCAAATAAGGGGAATGATACTGAATCACAGATTTCCCCTCAGTGCTAGCTTGCACCCAACCATGTAGATGCAATAACACCTTGGTCTAAGCCTAAGAGCTAGATGACCTCATGAGGGGGAGTGTCATGACTGCTGTAAGCTTATTGGAGCACAGTGGCCACCCATGTTTGCCCTTAGCTAAGCACAGCTAAGTAAGGGTGTGTGTCTGAGGCTGCCTAGCAGTGGTTACATTGCCTAAATGGGTGTGTGGCTGCGCACTGGGTTTTAAACAAAAAAAAAACAAAAAGTAAACCAGGAAATAGCACTTCCATTCATATCTGAGCAGTGGGTATGCAAGGCACGCCTCTGGGCTTAAACAGGAAGGCAATGGGAAGGGAAAACAGCAGTAGGAAGGTAATCAAGGAGAACTAGCAAAGCTGGCAGGTGAAATGTATCAGAATCAGCCAATTACACAGGGAGCAGCCCAGCCCAGCACACTACTATAAACATGCAAATACTTTCACTCTGGTCTTTCCCACAACCTCTACACCACCGGTGTACACAAATGGGGAAATTTTACCAACAAAACCAACAAAATGATAGGAGCTGCTGTTACTCTCATAAATCAATATGTGGAAGAGGATGAGGGTGGTGAGGATGAGAATGCTGATGACCAACCCACAGTGAGGAGAAAAAGAAGAGTGTACAGACCCAGGGTAACCTACCAGGGGCTACATGAGCTGGAGCTAGTAGAGCATTATAGGGTGGACAGGGACCTCCTACAGCAAATTGTTGAGCTGTGCTGATCACACCTCACACACAGAACCAACAGAGGGGAACCCATCCCAATGGATACCAAGGTATGTGTAGGCTTAAGAATACTAGCCACAGGTACCTTCCAAAGGCCAACTGGGGATATCATGGGGATCTCACAGGCATCAGCATCCAGGGTACTCCACCAGTTCCTGGATGCCATGTCAGCACATGCCGGTGAGCACATATATTTCCACAACACCCGTGAGGCATTGACCAGCAATAGGTGTCGCTTCCACCAAATAGCAGAATACCCTGAGGTAGTGGGTGCTATAGACTGCACGTACATACACATCAAAGCACCACCCAGATAATGGGGTAGGATCTACATAAACTGCAAGGGCATCCACTCCATCAACTGCCAAGTCATGTGCGATGCCCAGGACATTATAATGAATGTGTGTGCTGGCAGCCCAGGAAGCTATCATGACTCCCACATCTGGCATATGATGCAACTGTACCAGAGATTTGCCATTGGGGGCATCCCATATGGTCACCTAGTGGGGGATGCTGGTTACACACTGCAGCCGTGGCTGATGACATCCATCAGAAATGCACACACACCTGAACAAGAACTCCATAATGAGGCACATGCACAAACCAGAATCATAATAGTGCGTGCATTTGGGATGCTCAAGTCATGGTTCAGGTGCCTGGACATATCCGGTGGAGCATTGCAGTACTCTCCAGCTACATGTACCCAAATATTCATTGTATGTGCCATGTTATACAATATGATCCTGTGGAAATAGCTACAGCAGGAACAGCATGGGGCAGGGTCACACAGCCCCCCACCATTGTTAAGGAGAACTAGCAAAGCTGGCAGGTGAAATGTATCAGAATCAGCCAATTACACAGGGAGCAGCCCAGACCAGCACACTACTATAAACATGCAAATACCTTTCACTCTGGTCTTTCCCACAACCTCTACATAGGCACATACTCTCTTGGAGGAGGAACAACCTGAGCCTATCCATGTAGGCAGAAGGAGGCATGCCCAGTATGCCCAGGCTTTGGCAAAGAGGCAACACATAGCACATGCACTGACATGGCAGGAATCCAGGGAATGACACCTCTATCTGACTCACATATAGAGTAAAAGGGATGCCAAACCCCAGTATGCCCAGGCTTTGGCAAAAAGGCAACACATAGCACATGCACTGACATGGCAGGAACCCAGGGAATGACATCTCTATCTGACTCACATATAGAGTAAAAGGGATGCCAAACATGACACTACCTGTGCTTAACCATGTATAGGGAGTGTACTATGTGCATCCGACATAGTCAGCCCTCCAGCACCATCCTCAATACTGACACAGTCACAAGGTAAGTTACTGTCTCTATCAATTGCTGAATGGAGTCGTATGTTCTGCTACTTGTATCAATGTTACATTTGTGAGCATGCAAGTGAATCAGGTGGCTGAATGGGATGGCAGCAGATAGCAGACACCTATATGGGCAGCATGAAATCCATAAATACTGGTGTCAACATAGTAGGCAGTACAAGACAAGGTGACAAATCCCACTGCAGGACATGTGGTGGGCCAAATGTGAGTCCATAGGACACACACATGCATGTCAGTGAGGCTCACATACCCAACAACAGTCTCAGCCAGCAAGACAGGTGTAGATGACCACAAAGAAAGGCTGTGCTAAGGCCTCCGACTGATGGCAATGGAGAACAGTCCCCCTCCAGACCTACACCGGCAGACTACAACAGGTCAGGCAGTTGAATGTTAGGTCGGAAGGGTAAGAAGTCTGAAACTGAAATGTAGGTCAATAAAACCTAGGATCTCTACTCCACTGATATGCCTCTAATCTGCCTGAGAGGTCAAAATACAGAATGAAATGGAAGCCAACAGAATACCTGAAATACCAGTACAGTCATAGCAAATGTTTACAGTTGTCAGGTGTGCCCACCCCCACAATCCTACGTAGAAATGTAGTAACATGTACATGTGGGTATAATAACAGTGGAGCACAGATTACCGGAACTGGCCAAATTAGCAGGATAGATTGGTGCATGTGTACGATATGCAGGGCTCTGTGTGTTAGGTTGTTGTGTGTTGTATATTGTGTGGAAGTGATCAGCATGTAGGCATGGAGGGTTGTGTCCTGGTGGCCTATGGCCAGTACTGTTGATGACAGGGCCAAGTTCTGACAACTGCAGTGCCAAACACAATGCATCCCAGCAAGACCCAATCCGGCAGTAATCCATACTAATTGTTCGGATGTAATATCTGTCACCATCTGAAAGATGGACATGGCATGAATGTGGGCCCAGACATACACACAGTACACAGGTGGAAGTACCTTAGACAGAGGGTATATAAAATGTTACTGTCAAATGCACACACCTTTGGAATTGTACATACAGGTTAGCAGCACATTAGTTGTCTATTTAGTATGGAATACTTATGTAGTCTGGCCAAACACTGGCAGACCACAAAAGGCACAATTATGAAGTTCTGAGAAACTGCTGATGTCCCCGCACAAGCCAGCATAAAGGGAATGCCCTATGTATATCTGTGAGTCAGCTGCAAGAAGCTTCCATAGCACACATGCACTCAGCTCACCCAACCATCAGCCACAGGTTCATCACAGGTCATATCCCTGCTGTTGGGAATGAGTACAGTATGACCCCCCCCCCAACTTCTGTATGAGAATACCCACAGAATGCAGCATGCTGAAGAGGAATCCTATGTAGGTGTGTCCCTAGCTGTAAGCAGCACCCTGCCAGCATCCACACCAATGGATTAATAAGGACAGAAACTATTGCCATTAACACCTTGCACACCTACCCTGTCACCCCAGGGGAATCCAGTGGCTTGCAGCCTGGGACTGTAGGAGTGACAGAATGAACTTGTCTGCTACAGATGGCCTGCATCACTACCAAATGCCCTACATTATTCTGTCAAAGGCCTGTGTCTCACTCAGACTGCCAGTGTATGTTATCTCATGGAGTCCCAAATAACGACATAATACAGTCCACAGAAACAAAATGCAAGGCCATGTCGACAAATCCCAGTAGCATGTCCACCATGTCGTACTGCATGAACTGTGGACCAACCCCTAAATACTGCTGGGATGAAGTGATAACTATAGGGATACTTATCAGATATTGCTTGCATAATGTTAGGAAGAGAATAGAATAACAGAGGGGGGTAGAAGCATGGACACCATGGAGTGTGTGAAGTCTGAAACTCTAATGTGTGCCCATACTATCCCTGCCTGCAAACCCAGGAATGGGTGGCAATAAACCTGCTCATAAACCATAATGTGAAGGGGAAATGACCAGATATATGAGCCCTGCCTCTGGCTAACCTGTGTGAATCTGTACAGCTGAGAGGTATGGCCACGGCAGGATATGGCCATTCTGTCACATTGATAGATGCACAAGCAGGGGATCCTCAGCAACCACAGCACCAAGGTGCTGGATCATTTACACAGACCCATCAGCAAGTGTCTGCAGCTCCCCCTCCAGAATGGCATGAGTGTGCAAGAATATGTAGGCTGCAGACCACAACACTGGACACAGCTTCATTCATTTTGTATTCCACAGGAAATTACTGTGAGCAAATAAGTATATTTGTCAGTAGTTAATGACATAGTACATCACAGTGTAAAACAGTACATATGTCTGACTATCTCTGCTAACACCACAACCATGTAGCACAAGCAGCGCAGACATGATTAGTTACAGTATCCCACTATCCTTTGCCCATTGGGACTTCATATTGTCAACCTATCTACAGATATCCTTCAGAAACAGGTTGCTAGCTTTAGGTGTAGAACACAAATGCCTGCACTGGAGTACAACCTACCTGGAATGGATTCACGCATTCAATACAGAAAGTCATACTGAGCATGCTTCCAATGTCTGACAACAATGGACTATACATATCTGTCAGTCACAGATTTCTGTGCACGCACACCACATTGCACATCAGTCATGCTTTGCACACACATTGGATAGGAATACATACATATATCCAAGGACAACACACTATAATAGGTCAAACATACAGAAACAGAGATGTGGGTAAGAGAGACAGACAGTGAGAAAGAGCTTCCCATCATGAGGCCTGTCCCATCCACCACACATCCAACTGGCCAATATCACATGATGTGCTGATGTCTATCACTGTAGACATTTGCTTCTGGTAGCCCTCAGCACTATAGTGTCTGTGGTGCTTGTGATAACTGTGTAACATGACAGTACAAGTCATTATTCATTTAGCAGTCATATACACAGTCCTGTCATATGTAAAGTTGTGTGTGACTGAGTGTTTTGTGTGTGTGTTTCCAGAGGAATGGTTTATGGAACATTCACATATACTGCGCTCCCTACTGCCCTAGTTTAGCTAGCCTGCTGATGTTAATCACTTTGAAATACACCTTTGAATAAGGGCTCACCCTATCAGTTCCGTGGCATGTATGATAACTGTGTAATGCTATAGTGTAACATACAAGTTAGGTAGGCGTTCTAATCAAAGACATGGCAACTGTGAAACTCGGTGTGTGTGCGTGTGTGTGTAGAGGGTAATGTTTTTGAGGCCATTCACAGTCATTACACCTCCCATTGCTCTACTTTAGCAAGCCTGCTGATGTCAGTCACCTTGAAATACCTCCTCAGACAGGAGTCAACCCTGAAAGCTCTGTGGCGTGTGCAATAACTGCATAATGTTATAGTGTGATGTACTAGTCAGGTAGGAGTTCTAATCCCAGATAGGGCAACTGTGCGTGTGTAGAGAGTAATGCTTTTGAGGCCATTCACAGTTACTATACCTCCTATTGCCCTACTTTAGCAATCCTGCTGATGTCAGTCACCTTGAAATACCTCCTTGGAAAAAATTCAACCCAGTAAGCTCCATGGCACATGCAGTAACTGCATAATGGCATAGTATGATGTTCTAGTTGGGTAGGAGTTCTAATTCTAGACATGGCAACTGTGGAACTCTGTGTGTGCATGTGTGTAGAGAGTAATGCTTTTGAGGCCATTCACAGTCACTACACCTCCCATTGCCCTACTTTAGCAAGCCTGCTGATGTCAGTCACCTTGAAATACCTCCTTGGACACAATTCAGCCTTGTACACTCTGTGGCACATGCAATAACTGTGTAATACCATAGCATGCTATACTAGTTAGCCAGGGGTTCTAATACCAGACATGACAACTGTGTGTACAGTGTAATGCTTTTGAGGCCATTCACAGTCACTACACATTCCATTGCCCTACTTTAGCAAGGTTGCTGATGTCATCTACTTTGAAATATACCTTTGGAAAAGGGCTGGCCCTATAAACTCTGTGGTGCATGCCATAAATGCAGAATGATGTAATAGCAGTAACTGCAGAGCTAGGGGGTTGAATTTGTGGCAAGTGTTTGTGTGTGTACCTCAAAGATTTTGTCCCCATTTACAGCCAGTACACATCTCAGAGCCTGACGTTAGCAGTCCTGCAGATATCATCCACCTTACAAGTATCTGTTGTGAAGACTAAACCATGTCAGGTCAGTGGTGCATGTGGTAAATGTGTAACATAATGGTCCGTAAAAGTTGGTAGATAGAGGTTTGAACCTCACCCCCTGATAAATGTAAATGTGTGATTAGGGTAAAAGTATTTTGGGGATCTCTCACCCCCTACATCACCCAATGCCAGTATTTACAAGGGCTGGTGATGTTCCTCACCTTAGAAGTACCTTGGGACAACATCCATCCAATAAGCTCCATGGCACGTGCAATAAATGAAGTACACTGTAGTCGCAATGCATAGCTAGGTAGGGGTTTAAATCTCACTTCTAGCAAGTGTGTGTGTGTCTGTCATTAGTGTTCTGTGTAGAGGTTGCTGTGATTGTTTAATGACAGGATGCATTGTGGGGTGGGTTTTGCTAAATTATTATATTAAGGACCTACTATATGTCACAATGTCCACCTTAAAATGACAATAGATGTCAAACAGCAGAGAGGCTGGTGTAGACAATCCATAGCCCTACATGTGACATTATGGACTGGTGAACAATATAGGCAACCCTTGTATTACTCAGAGAACACTCTCCACCCATGTCTCATGCACAAACACACCTGGCTAGGCAACAACCACTATATTGGTAGTTCCCTGCATATTGCCCACAGATAGCAACCACAGTGTGATTGCAGTGGAGTACATGCTTGTTGACAGCGACACTGTCACTGACATCAGAACGTACTATGATGTGTAACATCTCCTGACTGTGTGTTATCCGGCAAGTAAAAGGACATAGCATCCTGTTCCATCCCTACAATAGGCAAATAAATGCTATGACTGCTGTAAGCAGTGGTCCTTTGCTATGTTCCCCACTGGACACCTGCAACAGCTGTAGAGTCTGCAAATGTAACCCACAAAGGGAATACCATGCCTTATATACATGCCCTGTATGGAAAAATGCCACTAACTACACTGAATACCTGTATCATTCTGTCAATGTAGGTGCAGGCACAACCTCAATTCCATAGCCAGGTCTCACCACATGAGGTCAGGAATGCCACATCAGATGATAATCTGTCCACACAACATGTCCCATAGACCCCACGCACACTTTAACACATCACAGACATGCATGTGGGACATGTGCACAACCCAGACACTGTCCATGTTATGGAATATAGATCACATACATGGCAAGCAGTGCACAATCCTGGCCACCAACAATAGTAACCCAGATGAGTGGATGGTGAATACAGTACCCCCCTGTGTGGGCCAACCCAGAGACTACACCCCTGAGACTCACTGGAGACCACTGTCATGTGGCCTGATGCCAAGGTATTCCCTTTGCCTAGCCTTGTACAGCCTTCTGGCACAGTTGACTACTACACATCTGTGAAGCAATGAACCCATGCACATCAGTACTGTGTGTGTGTGTGTGTGTGTGTGTGTGTGTGTGTGTGTGTGTGTGTGTGTGTGTGTGTGTGTGTGTGTGAAGACTAATTATTTTGAAGCCATTCACACTCACTACATCTCCTATTGCCTTACTGTAGAATGCCTGCTGATGTCAGTCACCTTGAAATAACCATTTGGCCATATATCAACTAAAATCTGTGGTGCATGTGATAATTGTGTAATACTGTAGTGTAGCAAATGAGTTAGTTAGGAGTTCTAATCCTCACCCTGCCAACTGTGATAATGTGTGTATATTCCCTGAAAGAGTGTGGTTGTGTCTTCCTTGACACTTGCTTTTTGTGGACAGTCACATGTAATACACTTCCCTTATCCCTCCTTTGTCACTGTTGCTGATGTCACTCACGTTCAAATATACCTTTGGACAGCTGTCTAACATGTAAGCTCCATGGCACATGCAATAACTGCATAACACTGTAATAGCAATACATAGTCAGGTAGGGGTTTGCAACTCAGTACTTGTAAGTATGTGTTTGCGAGTGTGTTATCAGTGTGCTGTTGGGGTGTCCACTGCAGTGTTGGTTTTGCCACATCATTATATTGAGGAGCTACATGTCCCATTCTCAGCATTACAAGGCCATCATTTTCCAAATATTGTATAGATTGTTATCGACAATCCTCAGCCATAAATGTGTACAGCCATGTGCAATTATCATGTGACACTATGGATTAGTATACAATATAGGCAACCATCATAATGCCCAGATACCACTCTCCACCCATGGATCATACACAAACATGCTTGGCTCTTACTCTCCTACTCTCTTCCTTTCTTATTTTGTCTCTGTCTGTCTCTCTCACTCCCTCTCTGGTGGATATGGAAAAGTACACCTGCTTTGCTTAGGCAGCAGCTTGAGTTTTGTAAGTGATGCAAATGATCAGCTGATGGCCTGTGCACGAATTGCAGTCCCCCACTAGCTAATTGCATGTGGAACAGCTGTGGTATCATTCCTATAGCCAATTGCATGGCAAAACACTCCTATAACTAAGCACTTCATGTAGGTGTTGGCCCTTTTCCTTCATTGTGAGCAGGACTTCATGTGGGTGTTTGACAAACAGCATCACAGAGGGTAGTTGTATATACCTCTTACAACATACACTGTGGAGACAGGCCAACAAACAGGAGAGGGATGTTGCAGAAATGGGGATAGAATGTAAGTATTGCTCTTCTACATTTGAAGTAATGTTGGTTTAACAGGGTTTGTGTGGATATGGCTGTTCTACATGATTCATGAAGATGTGTCATGACAGTGTTATGTGGTTGAGGAAACTCTCACCTGTACGGCTATCTGCAGACTGGCCAGTGTTTGGAGTCTTACATGTGTTGTGTTATTCACACATTTCCTACCTTTAGAAATGCAGTAGCATACTCTGAGGATTGCAGTCAGTACATGGTGACATCCATGTGAGTTACTGACTTCATATCCCTCAGAAGAGATATGTCACAACAAACCCTGTTACACCAGTAAATGTATGGGTTTATCACAGCAACATGTCAGTATTGGCCCTGTGTTTGTGCATCCAGCCACAATTCTGTCAACCTTTGTACATATGTCATGCAGTAAGAGGTGCATATGTTCAGTACATCATTTACTGACATCATTCCTGATAACAAGCCAGTGAGATATCAGACTGCTAGACATGTTATGTATAGTAGGCCTTATATATGAGGACAAAACCTGGCCATTCTGTTGTAATGTGTACAGTAGTGAGGTCTGTGTACTTATGGTGATTGTTGACAGAGTGTGTATTGTAATATGTATCTTGGCCTGTGTACAGACTGTGGTAGATATCATTGTTCTTGGTCCTGTTCTATCTGATGTTGCATGTTGCTCCGGTGTATCGTACACTATTGGCATACATGTTTGTAGGGCCAGACCGACACATGTCCCATACTACAGTCAGGCATTAAAATACACTGTGTATTGGCCCAGTATATGTAGGGTTAGTGTGTGAGTGGCACATATGAGGATGGTGTTGTTCACCATATACTGTAATATTAAATACACATATCATATGTGACGGTGGCTGTGTTCAGATTGGTTGTGGGTATGCACTTTCACACAGGTGTCTGTTACATGCCTGTAGAGTCTGCTATATTTACAAGTACATGTGTATTCCCCCATAAGAAATGTAGGCCAATGTTGTGGCAGTCGGCCTGTAGTTTGCACAGTGCTTTGTGACATGCCTAGTAGCTCAGTGTATTTACCCAGTGTGATGTCATGTTCAGATATTTGTCAGATGTACTGTTGCCGGGCCACAATAACTGTTATGTATTTCTGTCAAAGCAATGGGATGCTGTACAGATGCATGTCACTAACTAATGAGTAGAATGTGGGCTTGTGACCTCTCCTCCTCCAGTTATTATGTGTCAGGACAGACAGGAGTGTGTGAA
>NC_056735.1:1082183345-1082220845 GCF_019279795.1 Protopterus annectens
ATCAAGATTTTTCTTGAAGAGTGCTAATGAAGAACTTTGCTTGACATAGATAGGTAGCTTTTTCCATAGTATAGGAAGTCTTTGGGACAGGAATCTATCCCTCCAGTGTGTCCTGTTTATTGTGGTGGCAAGGTTTAGGTCCCTAGAGCGTGTTGCTCGGAGGGATTGGGATTTCTTTAGGTGTAGCATGTCCAACAGTTCTGGATTTGACATAGCTTTATATGTTAGGCAGAGATCACCTCTGAGTAGGTGATATGCTATCGAGTAAAGCTGGAGTTTTTTGAGGCGGTCAGTGTAGGGCATTTGTTTGAGGTCAGTAATCCTCTTTGTGAGGCACTTCTGTGGCCTTTCCAGCTGCTGCAGGTGTCTTGTGAGGTACATTCCAAAAGGGGTATTGTACTCTACAATGGGTCTAATGAGTGTCGAGTAGAGGGGAACAATTACCTCTTTTTTTCTGGATGAGAACCCTTTTATGATGATTCATAGGTTCATAGGTTAGTACTAGGCTAACTGCCCTTGCGAGTCATTGTAAGCCTAGACAATTATCCCTTGTGAGACTCAAACCCTGCACCTTGTGTTTGTAAGACAAACACCTTAACCATTAGGCCATGTGTGCCATGTAGAAGGACTTACTGACTATTGTGGTGATGTGACTATCAAAGGAGAGACTACTGTCCACCTTGGTCCCAAGGTCTCTTATCATGCATTCAGTGTTATGTAGATTGCTGCCTATGTGGTAGTTCATGGGTACAGAGTTTTTACCAAAGGGGATGACACTGCCCTTTTTCGCATTGAGCTTGAGGCCATGGCTCTGACACCAGGCATCTGTCTCAGTGAGGCTCTTCTGTAGGATGTCCACATCATTTGGAGACTTGACTAAGGCTCCTAGTTTGCAGTCATCTGCGAACTTCGTTAGCCAGAGGCCTTCTGTGTTAGCCTTTACTTCAGAGAAGTAGATACCAAACAGGAGAGGTCCCAGGACGGAACCCTGTGGTACTCCACTTATCACTGCTTTGAGGTCAGATTTGGAGTCTGCAACGTTTACAGTATGGGTTCTGTCAGTGAGCCAGTTGGCAACCCATCTTGTGACGTAGGGATTTATACCTAGTTTAGTGAGTTAAGCTATAATTCCAGAATGGGGGATGGTGTCAAAAGCCTTGTTGAGGTCAAGATAGGCCGTGTGAACCACCTTACCCTCATCCATGGCTTTGGTGACTGCCTCAAAGAAGTCGATCAGGTTCAGGAGGCATGATCTGCCTTTCACAAACCCAAACTGGGTGGGATCCAGAGTTTGGAGGTTACCAATGTCTTTGTTTATGAGTTCCATAATGATACATTCCATGGCCTTGCAGACCAGGTTCATCAGGCTAATAGGTCGATAGTTCTCGGGATCAGTGGTGGCTCCCCCTTTGTGGAGTGGGATAATAGACATATTGGAAAAAACAAATGTCTTTATAGCTATGATGGCTTGGTGGTTAACTGCTCTGACTATATTGTACAGGGTCCTGAGCTCAGGAACTGCAAGGGCTGTATATTTTGTTGCTAGGCAGAACAAGGACTGTTGGATACAGAGTGGCTAAGGCAGTTTTAAGCAGCTTTAAGTGGGTTTGCGTGGGTTTGTGTAACAGTAAGCGGTGCTAATGTACGGTTACATGTATAGGCACTTAAACCATTTCAGCTTCGCTTAGCAGTGCGCAAATCTGCTTAGCATTTATATTGCAGCAATGCTGAAACCTGCTAAGCACGGCTCAGCCCTGGTAACCAGTGATCACATTCCAGTCTGATAAAATAGCAGGATAATGATGTTTAATAAGTGAATTTAATTCCACATAGATAACATGCGTCTATGTGCTGTCATTACAATAGCAAGGGGTGTGAGTCTACTGTCTGGGACACCAGAGTATATATGGCTTTTACAACACTCTTCCGTTTGAATGTGTTTCATACATGGGTAGTATCCCAGGTTATATGCCGTCACACTGGCATGTAGTGTATCATTACGTTACTACTGTTGACAGTCCTTTCCCAAGTAAGAGTAGATTGCAGATTGTAGTACTGAAACCAAACACTCCTGCATCCAAAGATGGACTCTGAGTCCTGACTATCGTGTTCTTGGAGTGTGAGCTGTGTGTCATTAAGTATTTGTTACTGGATATTGATCTGACATGTAGATATTAACTGTAGACTACTGTGTGTATAGGACGTGTCATTGAGGGCTGCTGTCATTTAGTAATGGCATACCTATCAGTGTCAGACATCTATATGTCAAAACATTCATCCTAATGCATAACCAGTTGGCTAGCTGATGTCTGTCTGTTCACTGTACAGATGTGCATATTTCAGGTCTCCATCTTGGCTGCTTACAGGCAATCTATGCTTGACTGACACTGACATGTCTGCCCAGCTGTGTTATGAATGCCAAAGCTAGGAATCCCCACCTTGTATGAACCACATGCCATTGATACTTCAACTACACTACCACCATCAGCAGAACATGCTTGGGTACAGGTCTCCAAGGCAGACACTGACCATCTTATGTAATACATGTTGCATACATGTCAATTGTAGCACCTCATTGGCCCTCTGCAAGTGGCAACCAGATGATTGGATGTTGCATTTAACTCTCACACTGAGGATCACTCATGTGGCATCAGTTGATAGATGGCCTGCTGACAAATGGCAGGTGGAATGATACCACTGTACTCACATCCCCTCCTCTTCTTATCTCTCCATGGACATTAGCCTGGCACACACCTAGGAACACCTGCACCTATGGAACCCAGTACTGACAAATATGTCACTGTGCATTACTGAGAATAACAGTGTCTGTGTGTTTGTAAACCTGTAGTTGATAATACCATGAGGGCCTTCACACCCACTACACCCCCATTGCCATAGTTAGATATGGCTGCTGCTAAAATGGACATTACATGTACCTTGTTACACTCTTCACCCTATGGGCTACCTGGAGCTTGCAGTACCAGCACAATACTGTTGTACAAATGGGTAGATAGGCATGGGTTACCATCTGAGTCCTGGCAAGTGTTTGTATGTGTGCAAGTGTGTATATTTGTAGGATACAGCATTCTGAGGCCACACTCTCCTAATACAATACACCTTGCTATACAGTATAAGGGATAGTGATGTTGCTGACTGTAGGAGAGCCTTGACAAAACATCACCCTACTATCCCTGTGGCATGTGCAATAGAAGCATATCCATGTAGTAGCACTCTTGAGATAGACAAGGGATTGTATTGCAGTCCTGGTCAGTATGTGATTGTGGGTATGTTAGAGTATTATCATGGGTTTCAGTAAGTACAATATCCAATATGGGCTGTGGGTGCTGGGTATACTGTCTTTACACCATGGTACCCCCAGTACATGTCCCAAGGTCCACTGTATGGGAACCACTGTCACCATCAACTATACAGGTAACTGATTACACTATCTAGCCCAATGATGCATGTGCTATGTGCAACATATCTGTAACAGAATGGACACACTGACAAGGTAGTTAGCACTGATACACCCAGGTCTCTCAGATGTGTGTATGACTGTTATGTGTTTGTCTATGTATATATGACAGTATGTCACACTATATATTGTTCATAAGCAACCTGTACATCCCCCATTACCATACTGTACAAGGCCAGGTAATGTTCTTCACTTAACAAGTAACCTGGGACACACCTCATCCTTAAAGCTGTGTGGTGTGTGTAATTAAGGCCATGCGCATTAGTAGCAATAAGTACCTCGGTAGGGATTCTTCTCTCAGTGTTGCCAAGTAAGAGAGTGTGTGTGTATGTGAAGGGATCTATTTCAGTTTGCAGAAAATACATGTCCCAAAAGGTCATCTGTCTGAGAAAAGACTGGCAAATGCTAACATTGCAAAGGTATCATCTTGTGGAAATTCATTCCATCAAAACTAGTAGTAGATGTGTAAATGCCCTCTTCCCAACTGTATAGCTCTACAGGAATACTGGGGTTGGTATATATAGCTGGGTATGGATATTGTGGACACAGCAACACTCATTCTGGTTATTGTTGTGTGCATCCTCCCGCTTAGTCAGCTGTAATACTGTGCAGTTTATGTTTTACAGGTTAAGTAGTTGTCAATCACACTATCTGCGGTTCTACACCACCTCACACCCTCCAAAAGGTAGGGCTGTGCCATCCACACCAGCACACCTATGTTTGCCAAGTTGAGGATTGCACTACATTAGGGAAGGGGACATATACCCTGCCAGTACCATCATCAATGACATTAAACTAGCAGGCTGATTATTTCCTAATGTGATGTTGTGCGTATTCTGTCTTGGTGGAATTACGCTAGCTAAAATGGGTTCCCTGCAAAAGTACATACATCCATATGTACAGCATTCTCTGTGTATTGCATCAACACCAAAGCCTCTGTGTGAGTGTGTGTGTGTGTGTGTGTGTGTGTGTGTGTGTGTGTGTGTGTGTGTGTGTGTGTGTGTGTGTGTGTGTGTGTGTGTGCGTTATACACAAACATGTGGTGTGTACCACATGTACATTTACCATTGTCCACTGTAGAAGGGCTGCTGACATCAGCCACCATCTACTCACATGTATACACTCCTCAGACATATTAGGCATGTAGCACATGCAGTAACTGTTATACAAACCTGTGATTTGTGTTCAGCTGTACCCAGGATATGGCACAGTCAAGGTGTCACCACAGAGCCAAACCCCTTGTAGGAAACAATAGTAGACCAACATCCTGCTGACACATAGACACCTACAACACAAACGGAATACATTATGGAGACCTGTCCACTTTTGTTAAGCATCTGTTGGGTTGTTTATTTCTGATAACTTGTTGCAGTTAAACTCTTTTTTCTAGAGGCTCCTTTAGCTGTTTAAAACTTTCATTTAAAGGCTCACTGCTGCTTTTCAGCTGTGAGATACATTTCTGCAGTTGTTGCAAGTAGTAGGGATATTTGTAACATTTCCATATTCAGGCTTGTATTTGAGCCTAGTGTTTGTGGAGGCTGTGTGTCTGAGCACATATTCAGGGACATCTTGGTTTAGCCAAAGCCATCAGGCATTTCAGTAAGAGAGAATTGTTTGAGGTCATTGGCTGACTGAGGTCACCTGGACTACAGCTTAGACTAAGCACCTCATTGGTTCTTTTGAGATTTCTTTCTTAAAAGCTGTCTCAGGTTTCAACTTTCTGTTACCTAAGAAACTCAGTTGTGAGTGTTCTGCCATTTTACACTCAGCTAATCGAAGGAAGGACACTCAGCAAACGCGGAGCTATAATATATAACATTAAGTATCCTGTTTTTTGTTTATTTTGTTCTTTATTTCTTTGTTATTTATAGCACTTTGTGTACTCTGTATTTTTCTAGCTAGTTTCTCTGTGTGTGAGGTATTAACTGGAAATTGTCCACTTTTGTTAAGCATCTGTTTGGTTGTTTATTTCTGATAACTTGTTGCAGTTAAACTCTTTTTTCTAGAGGCTCCTTTAGCTGTTTAAAACTTTCATTTAAAGGCTCACTGCTGCTTTTCAGCTGTGAGATACATTTCTGCAGTTCTTCCAAGTAGTGGGGATATTTGTAGCATTTCCATATTCAGGCTTGTAATTGGGCCTAGTGTTTGTGGAGGCTGTGTGTCTGAGCACATATTCAGGGACATCTTGGTTTAGCCAAAGCCATCAGGCATTTCATGAGGTCATTGGCTGACTGAGGTCACCTGGACTACAGCTTAGACTAAGCACCTCATTGGTTCTTTTGAGATTTCTTTCTTAAAAGCTGTCTCAGGTTTCAACTTTCTGTTACCTAAGAAACTCAGTTGTGAGTGTTCTGCCATTTTACACTCAGCTAATCAAAGGAAGGACACTCAGCAAACTCGGAGCTATAATATATAACATAAAGTATCCTTTTTTGTTTATTTTGTTCTTTATTTCTTTGTTATTTATAGCTCTTTGTGTACTGTGTATTTTTCTAGCTAGTTTCACTGTGTGTGAAGTTTTAACTGGAAATTGTCAACTTTTGTTAAGCATCTGTTGGGTTGTTTATTTCTGATAACTTGTTGCAGTTAAACTCTTTATTCTAGAGGCTCCTTTGGCTGTTTAAAACTTTCATTTAAAGGCTCACTGTTGCTTTTCAGCTGTGAGATACATTTCTGCAGTTGTTCCAAGTAGTGGGGATATTTGTAGCATTTCCATATACAGGCTTGGATTTGGGCCTAGTGTTTGTGGAGGCTGTGTGTCTGAGCACATATTCAGGGACATCTTGGTTTAGCCAAAGCCATCAGGCATTTCATGAGGTCCTTGGCTGACTGAGGTCACCTGGACTATAGCTTAGACTAAGCACCTCATTGGTTCTTTTGAGATTTCTTTCTTAAAAGCTTTCTCAGGTTTCAGCTTTCTGTTACCTAAGAAACTCAGTTGTGAGTGTTCTGCCATTTTACACTCAGCTAATCGAAGGAAGGACACTCAGCAAACTCGGAGCTATGATATATAACATTAAGTATCCTGTTTTTTGTTTATTTTGTTCTTTATTTCTTTGTTATTTATAGCACTTTGTGTACTGTGTTTTTTTCTAGCTTGTTTCACTGTGTGTGAAGTATTAACTGGAAATTGTCAACTTTTTTTAACCATCTGTTGGGTTGTTTTTTTCTGATAACTTGTTGCAGTTAAACTCCTTTTTCTAGGGGCTCCTTTAGCTGTTTAAAACTTTCATGTAAAGGCTCACTGCTGCTTTTCAGCTCTGAGATACATTTCTGCAGTTGTTCCAAATAGTGGGGATATTTGTAGCATTTCCATATTAAGGCTTGTATTTGGGCCTAGTGTTTGTGGAGGCTGTGTGTCTGAGCACATATTCAGGGACATCTTGGTTTAGCCAAAGCCATCAGGCATTTCAGTGAGAGAAAATTGTCTGAGGTCATTGGCTGACTGAGGTCACCTGGACTACAGCTTAGACGAAGCACCTCATTGGTTCTATTGAGATTTCTTTCTTAAAAGCTGTCTCAGGTTTCAACTTTCTGTTACCTAAGAAACTCAGTTGTGAGTGTTCTGCCATTTTACACTCAGCTAATCGAAGGAAGGACACTCAGAAAACTCGGAGCCATAATATACAACATTAAGTATCCTTTTTTTTGTTTATTTTGTTCTTTATTTCTTTATTATTTATAGCACTTTGTGTACTCTGTATTTTTCTAGCTAGTTTCACTGTGTGTGAGGTATTAACTGGAAATTGTCCACTTTTGTTAAGCATCTGTTTGGTTGTTTATTTCTGATAACTTGTTGCAGTTAAACTCTTTTTTTCTAGAGGCTCCTTTAGCTGTTTAAAACTTTCATTTAAAGGCTCACTGCTGCTTTTCAGCTGTGAGATACATTTCTGCAGTTCTTCCAAGTAGTGGGGATATTTGTAGCATTTCCATATTCAGGCTTGTAATTGGGCCTAGTGTTTGTGGAGGCTGTGTGTCTGAGCACATATTCAGGGACATCTTGGTTTAGCCAAAGCCATCAGGCATTTCATGAGGTCATTGGCTGACTGAGGTCACCTGGACTACAGCTTAGACTAAGCACCTCATTGGTTCTTTTGAGATTTCTTTCTTAAAAGCTGTCTCAGGTTTCAACTTTCTGTTACCTAAGAAACTCAGTTGTGAGTGTTCTGCCATTTTACACTCAGCTAATCAAAGGAAGGACACTCAGCAAACTCGGAGCTATAATATATAACATAAAGTATCCTTTTTTGTTTATTTTGTTCTTTATTTCTTTGTTATTTATAGCACTTTGTGTACTGTGTATTTTTCTAGCTAGTTTCACTGTGTGTGAAGTTTTAACTGGAAATTGTCAACTTTTGTTAAGCATCTGTTGGGTTGTTTATTTCTGATAACTTGTTGCAGTTAAACTCTTTATTCTAGAGGCTCCTTTGGCTGTTTAAAACTTTCATTTAAAGGCTCACTGTTGCTTTTCAGCTGTGAGATACATTTCTGCAGTTGTTCCAAGTAGTGGGGATATTTGTAGCATTTCCATATACAGGCTTGGATTTGGGCCTAGTGTTTGTGGAGGCTGTGTGTCTGAGCACATATTCAGGGACATCTTGGTTTAGCCAAAGCCATCAGGCATTTCATGAGGTCCTTGGCTGACTGAGGTCACCTGGACTATAGCTTAGACTAAGCACCTCATTGGTTCTTTTGAGATTTCTTTCTTAAAAGCTTTCTCAGGTTTCAGCTTTCTGTTACCTAAGAAACTCAGTTGTGAGTGTTCTGCCATTTTACACTCAGCTAATCGAAGGAAGGACACTCAGCAAACTCGGAGCTATGATATATAACATTAAGTATCCTGTTTTTTGTTTATTTTGTTCTTTATTTCTTTGTTATTTATAGCACTTTGTGTACTGTGTTTTTTTCTAGCTTGTTTCACTGTGTGTGAAGTATTAACTGGAAATTGTCAACTTTTTTTAACCATCTGTTGGGTTGTTTTTTTCTGATAACTTGTTGCAGTTAAACTCCTTTTTCTAGGGGCTCCTTTAGCTGTTTAAAACTTTCATGTAAAGGCTCACTGCTGCTTTTCAGCTCTGAGATACATTTCTGCAGTTGTTCCAAATAGTGGGGATATTTGTAGCATTTCCATATTAAGGCTTGTATTTGGGCCTAGTGTTTGTGGAGGCTGTGTGTCTGAGCACATATTCAGGGACATCTTGGTTTAGCTAAAGCCATCAGGCATTTCATGAGGTCATTGGCTGACTGAGGTCACCTGGACTACAGCTTAGACTAAGCACCTCATTGGTTCTTTTGAGATTTCTTTCTTAAAAGCTGTCTCAGGTTTCAACTTTCTGGTACCTAAGAAACTCATTTGTGAGTGTTCTGCAATTTTACACTCAGCTAATCGAAGGAAGGACACTCAGCAAACTCGGAGCTATAATATATAACATTAAGTATCCTGTTTTTTGTTTATTTTGTTCTTTATTTCTTTGTTATTTATAGAACTTTGTGTACTGTGTATTTTTCTAGCTAGTTTCACTGTGTGTGAAGTTTTAACTGGAAATTGTCCACTTTTGTTAAGCATATGTTGGGTTGTTTATTTCTGATAACTTGTTGCAGTTAAACTCTTTTTTCTAGAGGCTCCTTTAGCTGTTTAAAACTTTCATTTAAAGGCTCACTGCTGCTTTTCAGCTGTGAGATACATTTCTGCAGTTGTTCCAAGTAGTGGGGATATTTGTAGCATTTCCATATTCAGGCTTGTATTTGGGCCTAGTGTTTGTGGAGGCTGTGTGTCTGAGCACATATTCAGGGACATCTTGGTTTAGCCAAAGCCATCAGGCATTTCATGAGGTCATTGGCTGACTGAGGTCACCTGGACTACAGCTTAGACTAAGCACCTCATTGGTTCTTTTGAGATTTCTTTCTTAAAAGCTGTCTCAGGTTTCAACTTTCTGTTACCTAAGAAACTCAGTTGTGAGTGTTCTGCCATTTTACACTCAGCTAATCGAAGGAAGGACACCCAGCAAACTCGGAGCTTTGATATATAACATTAAGTATCCTGTTTTTTGTTTATTTTGTAATTTATTTCTTTGTTATTTATAGCACTTTGTGTACTGTGTATTTTTCTAGCTAGTTTCACTGCGTGTGAAGTTTTAACTGGAAATTGTCCACTTTTGTGAAGCATCTGTTGGGTTGTTTATTTCTGATAACTTGTTGCAGTTAAACTCTTTTTTCTAGAGGCTCCTTTAGCTGTTTAAAACTTTCATTTAAAGGCTCACTGCTGCTTTTCAGCTCTGAGATACATTTCTGCAGTTGTTCCAAGTAGTGGGGATATTTGTAGCATTTCCATATTCAGGCTTGTATTTGGGCCTAGTGTTTGTGGAGGCTGTGTGTCTGAGCACATATTCAGGAACATCTTGGTTTAGCCAAAGCCATCAGGCATTTCATGAGGTCATTGGCTGACTGAGGTCACCTGGACTACAGCTTAGACTAAGCAACTTATTGGTTCTTTTGAGATTTCTTTCTTAAAAGCTGTCTCAGGTTTCAACTTTCTGTTACCTAAGAAACTCAGTTGTGAGTGCTCTGCCATTTTACACTCAGCTAATCGATGGAAGGACACTCAGCAAACTCGGAGCTATAATATATGACATTAAGTTTCCTGTTTTTTGTTTATTTTGTTCTTTATTTCTTTGTTATTTATAGCACTTTGTGTACTGTGTATTTTTCTAGCTAGTTTCACTGTGTGTGAAGTTTTAACTGGAAATTGTCCACTTTTGTTAAGCATCTGTTTGGTTGTTTATTTCTGATAACTTGTTGCAGTTAAACTCTTTTTTCTAGAGGCTCCTTTAGCTGTTTAAAACTTTCATTTAAAGGCTCACTGCTGCTTTTCAGCTGTGAGATACATTTCTGCAGTTGTTCCAAGTAGTGGGGATATTTGTAGCATTTCCATATTCAGGCTTGTATTTGGGCCTAGTGTTTGTGGAGGCTGTGTGTCTGAGCACATATTCAGGGACATCTTGGTTTAGCCAAAGCCATCAGGCATTTCAGTGAGAGAAAATTGTCTGAGGTCATTGGCTGACTGAGGTCACCAGGACTACAGCTTAGACGAAGCACCTCATTGGTTCTATTGAGATTTCTTTCTTAAAAGCTGTCTCAGGTTTCAACTTTCTGTTACCGAAGAAACTCAGTTGTGAGTGTTCTGCCATTTTACACTCAGCTAATCGAAGGAAGGACACTCAGCAAACTCGGAGCTATAATATACAACATTAAGTATCCTTTTTTTTGTTTATTTTGTTCTTTATTTCTTTATTATTTATAGCACTTTGTGTACTGTGTATTTTTCTAGCTAGTTTCACTGTGTGTGAAGTTTTAACTGTAAATTGTCCACTTTTCTTAAGCATCTGTTGGGTTGTTTATTTCTGATAACTTGTTGCAGTTAAACTCTTTTTTCTAGAGGCTCCTTTAGCTGTTTAAAACTTTCATTTAAAGGCTCACTGCTGCTTTTCAGCTGTGAGATACATTTCTGCAGTTGTTCCAAGTAGTGGGGAAATTTGTAGCATTTCCATATACAGGCTTGTATTTGGGCCTAGTGTTTGTGGAGGCTGTGTGTCTGAGCACATATTCCGGGACATCTTGGTTTAGCCAAAGCCATCAGGCATTTCATGTGGTCCTTGGTTGACTGAGGTCACCTGGACTACAGCTTAGACTAAGCACCTCATTGGTTCTTTTGAGATTTCTTTCTTAAAAGCTTTCTCAGGTTTCAGAATTCTGTTACCTAAGAAACTCAGTTGTGAGTGTTCTGCCATTTTACACTCTGCTAATCGAAGGAAGGACACTCAGCAAACTCGGAGCTATAATATATAACATTAAGTATCCTGTTTTTTGTTTATTTTGTTCTTTATTTCTTTGTTATTTATAGAACTTTGTGTACTGTGTATTTTTCTAGCTAGTTTCACTGTGTGTGAAGTTTTAACTGGAAATTGTCCACTTTTGTTAAGCATATGTTGGGTTGTTTATTTCTGATAACTTGTTGCAGTTAAACTCTTTTTTCTAGAGGCTCCTTTAGCTGTTTAAAACTTTCATTTAAAGGCTCACTGCTGCTTTTCAGCTGTGAGATACATTTCTGCAGTTGTTCCAAGTAGTGGGGATATTTGTAGCATTTCCATATTCAGGCTTGTATTTGGGCCTAGTGTTTGTGGAGGCTGTGTGTCTGAGCACATATTCAGGGACATCTTGGTTTAGCCAAAGCCATCAGGCATTTCATGAGGTCATTGGCTGACTGAGGTCACCTGGACTACAGCTTAGACTAAGCACCTCATTGGTTCTTTTGAGATTTCTTTCTTAAAAGCTGTCTCAGGTTTCAACTTTCTGTTACCTAAGAAACTCAGTTGTGAGTGTTCTGCCATTTTACACTCAGCTAATCGAAGGAAGGACACCCAGCAAACTCGGAGCTTTGATATATAACATTAAGTATCCTGTTTTTTGTTTATTTTGTAATTTATTTCTTTGTTATTTATAGCACTTTGTGTACTGTGTATTTTTCTAGCTAGTTTCACTGCGTGTGAAGTTTTAACTGGAAATTGTCCACTTTTGTTAAGCATCTGTTGGGTTGTTTATTTCTGATAACTTGTTGCAGTTAAACTCTTTTTTCTAGAGGCTCCTTTAGCTGTTTAAAACTTTCATTTAAAGGCTCACTGCTGCTTTTCAGCTCTGAGATACATTTCTGCAGTTGTTCCAAGTAGTGGGGATATTTGTAGCATTTCCATATTCAGGCTTGTATTTGGGCCTAGTGTTTGTGGAGGCTGTGTGTCTGAGCACATATTCAGGAACATCTTGGTTTAGCCAAAGCCATCAGGCATTTCATGAGGTCATTGGCTGACTGAGGTCACCTGGACTACAGCTTAGACTAAGCAACTTATTGGTTCTTTTGAGATTTCTTTCTTAAAAGCTGTCTCAGGTTTCAACTTTCTGTTACCTAAGAAACTCAGTTGTGAGTGTTCTGCCATTTTACACTCAGCTAATCGATGGAAGGACACTCAGCAAACTCGGAGCTATAATATATGACATTAAGTTTCCTGTTTTTTGTTTATTTTGTTCTTTATTTCTTTGTTATTTATAGCACTTTGTGTACTTTGTATTTTTCTAGCTAGTTTCACTGTGTGTGGAGTTTTAACTGGAAATTGTCCACTTTTGTTAAGCATCTGTTGGGTTGTTTATTTCTGATAACTTGTTGCAGTTAAACTCTTTTTTCTAGAGGCTCCTTTAGCTGTTTAAAACTTTCATTTAAAGGCTCACTGCTGCTTTTCAGCTGTGAGATACATTTCTGCAGTTGTTCCAAGTAGTGGGGATATTTGTAGCATTTCCATATTCAGGCTTGTATTTGGGCCTAGTGTTTGTGGAGGCTGTGTGTCTGAGCACATATTCAGGGACATCTTGGTTTAGCCAAAGCCATCAGGCATTTCAGTGAGAGAAAATTGTCTGAGGTCATTGGCTGACTGAGGTCACCTGGACTACAGCTTAGACTAAGCACCTCATTGGTTCTATTGAGATTTCTTTCTTAAAAGCTGTCTCAGGTTTCAACTTTCTGTTACCTAAGAAACTCAGTTGTGAGTGTTCTGCCATTTTACACTCAGCTAATCGAAGGAAGGACACTCAGCAAACTCGGAGATATAATATACAACATTAAGTATCCTTTTTTTGTTTATTTTGTTCTTTATTTCTTTGTTATTTATAGCACTTTGTGTACTGTGTATTTTTCTAGCTAGTTTCACTGTGTGTGAAGTTTTAACTGGAAATTGTCCACTTTTGTTAAGCATCTGTTGGGTTGTTTATTTCTGATAACTTGTTGCAGTTAAACTCTTTTTTCTAGAGGCTCCTTTAGCTGTTTAAAACTTTCATTTAAAGGCTCACTGCTGCTTTTCAGCTGTGAGATACATTTCTGCAGTTGTTCCAAGTAGTGGGGATATTTGTAGCATTTCCATATTCAGGCTTGTATTTGGGCCTAGTGTTTGTGGAGGCTGTGTGTCTGAGCACATATTCCGGGACATCTTGGTTTAGCCAAAGCCATCAGGCATTTCATGTGGTCCTTGGTTGACTGAGGTTACCTGGACAACAGCTTAGACTAAGCGCCTCATTGGTTCTTTTGAGATTTCTTTCTTAAAAGCTGTCTCAGGTTTCAACTTTCTGTTACCTAAGAAACTCAGTTGTGAGTGTTCTGCTATTTTACACTCTGCTAATCGAAGGAAGGACACTCAGCAAACTCGGAGCTATAATATATAACATTAAGTATCCTGTTTTTTGTTTATTTTGTTCTTTATTTCTTTGTTATTTATAGCACTTTGTGTACTGTGTATTTTTCTAGCTAGTTTCACTGTGTGTGAAGTTTTAACTGCAAATTGTCCACTTTTGTTAAGCATCTGTTGGGTTGTTTATTTCTGATAACTTGTTGCAGTTAAACTCTTTTTTCTAGAGGCTCCTTTAGCTGTTTAAAACTTTCATTTAAAGGCTCACTGCTGCTTTTCAGCTGTGAGATACATTTCTGCAGTTGTTCCAAGTAGTGGGGATATTTGTAGCATTTCCATATTCAGGCTTGTATTTGGGCCTAGTGTTTGTGGAGGCTGTGTGTCTGAGCACATATTCAGGGACATCTTGGTTTAGCCAAAGCCATCAGGCATTTCATGAGGTCATTGGCTGACTGAGGTCACCTGGACTACAGCTTAGACTAAGCACCTCATTGGTTCTTTTGAGATTTCTTTCTTAAAAGCTGTCTCAGGTTTCAACTTTCTGTTACCTAAGAAACTCAGTTGTGAGTGTTCTGCCATTTTACACTCAGCTAATCGAAGGAAGGACACTCAGCAAACTCGGAGCTATAATATATAACATTAAGTATCCTGTTTTTTGTTTATTTTGTTCTTTATTTCTTTGTTATTTATAGCACTTTGTGTACTGTGTATTTTTCTAGCTAGCTTCACTGTGTGTGAAGTTTTAAGTGGAAATTGTCCACTTTTGTTAAGCATCTGTTGGGTTGTTTATTTCTGATAACTTGTTGCAGTTAAACGCTTTGTCTAGAGGCTCCTTTAGCTGTTTAAAACTTTCATTTAAAGGCTCACTGCTGCTTTTCAGCTGTGAGATACATTTCTGCAGTTGTTCCAAGTAGTGGGGATATTTGTAGCATTTCCATATTCAGGCTTGTATTTGGGCCTAGTGTTTGTGGAGGCTGTGTGTCTGAGCACATATTCAGGGACATCTTGGTTTAGCCAAAGCCATCAGGCATTTCAGTGAGAGAATTGAGGTCATTGGCTGACTGAGGTCACCTGGACTACAGCTTAGACTAAGCACCTCATTGGTTCTTTTGAGATTTCTTTCTTAAAAGCTGTCTCAGGTTTCAACTTTCTGTTACCTAAGAAACTCAGTTGTGAGTGTTCTGCCATTTTACACTCAGCTAATCGAAGGAAGGACACTCAGCAAACTCGGAGCTATAATATATAACATTAAGTATCCTGTTTTTGTTTATTTTGTTCTTTATTTCTTTGTTATTTATAGCACTTTGTGTACTGTGTATTTTTCTAGCTAGTTTCACTGTGTGTGAAGTTTTAAGTGGAAATTGTCCACTTTTGTTAAGCATCTGTTGGGTTGTTTATTTCTGATAACTTGTTGCAGTTAAACTCTTTTTTCTAGAGGCTCCTTTAGCTGTTTAAAACTTTCATTTAAAGGCTCACTGCTGCTTTTCAGCTGTGAGATACATTTCTGCAGTTGTTCCAAGTAGTGGGGATATTTGTAGCATTTCCATATTCAGGCTTGTATTTGGGCCTAGTGTTTGTGGAGGCTGTGTGTCTGAGCACATATTCAGGGACATCTTGGTTTAGCCAAAGCCATCAGGCATTTCAGTGAGAGAGAATTGTCTGAGGTCATTGGCTGACTGAGGTCACCTGGACTACAGCTTAGACTAAGCACCTCATTGGTTCTTTTGAGATTTCTTTCTTAAAAGCTGTCTCAGGTTTCAACTTTCTGTTACCTAAGAAACTCAGTTGTGAGTGTTCTGCCATTTTACACTGAGCTAATCGAAGGAAGGACACTCAGCAAACTCGAAGCTATAATATATAATGTTAAGTATCCTGTTTTTTTATTTTGTTCTTTATTTCTTTGTTATTTATAGCACTTTGTGTACTGTGTATTTTTCTAGCTAGTTTCACTGTGTGTGGGGTATTAACTGGAAACTGTCCACTTATATGAAGCATCTGTTGGGTTGTTTGTTTATGATAACTTGTTGCAGTTAAACTTTTTTTCTAGAGGCTCCTTTAGCTGTTTAAAACTTTCATTTAAAGGCTCACTGCTGCTTTTCAGCTGTGAGATACATTTCTGCAGTTGTTCCAAGTAGTGGGGATATTTGTAGCATTTCCATATTCAGGCTTGTATTTGGGCCTAGTGTTTGTGGAGGCTGTGTGTCTGAGCACATATTCAGGGACATCTTGGTTTAGCCAAAGCCATCAGGCATTTCAGTGAGAGAGAATTGTTTGAGGTCATTGGCTGACTGAGGTCACCTGGACTACAGCTTAGACTAAGCACCTCATTGGTTCTTTTGAGATTTCTTTCTTAAAAGCTTTCTCAGGTTTCAACTTTCTGTTACCTAAGAAACTCAGTTGTGAGTGTTCTGCTATTTTACACTCTGCTAATCGAAGGAAGGACACTCAGCAAACTCGGAGCTATAATATATAACATTAAGTATCCTGTTTTTTGTTTATTTTGTTATTTATTTCTTTATTTATAGCACTTTGTGTACTGTGTATCTTTCTAGCTAGTTTCACTGTGTGTGAAGTTTTAACTGTTAATTGTCCACTTTTGTTAAGCATCTGTTGGGTTGTTTATTTCTCATAACTTGTTGCAATTAAACTCTTTTTTCTAGAGGCTCCTTTAGCTGTTTAAAACTTTCATTTAAAGGCTCACTACTGCTTTTCAGCTGAGAGATTTCTGCAGTTGTTCCAAGTAGTGGGGATATTTGTAGCATTTCTCTATTCAGGCTTGTATTTGGGCCTAGTGTTTGTGGAGGCTGTGTGTCTGAGCACATATTCAGGGACATCTTGGTTTAGCCAAAGCCATCAGGCATTTCAGTGAGAGAGAATTGTTTGAGGTCATTGGCTGACTGAGGTCACCTGGACTACAGCTTAGACTAAGCACCTCATTGGTTCTTTTGAGATTTCTTTCTTAAAAGCTGTCTCAGGTTTCAACTTTCTGTTACCTAAGAAACTCAGTTGTGAGTGTTCTGCCATTTTACACTCAGCTAATCGAAGGAAGGACACTCAGCAAACTCGAAACTATAATATATAACATTAAGTATCCTGTTTTTTGTTTATTTTGTTCTTTATTTCTTTGTTATTTATAGCACTTTGTGTACTGTGTATTTTTCTAGCTAGTTTCACTGTGTGTGAGGTATTAACTGGAAATTGTCCACTTTTGTTAAGCATCTGTTGGGTTGTTTATTTCTGATAACTTGTTGCAGTTAAACTCTTTTTTCTAGAGGCTCCTTTAGCTGTTTAAAACTTTCATTTAAAGGCTCACTGCTGCTTTTCAGCTGTGAGATACATTTCTGCAGTTGTTCCAAGTAGTGGGGATATTTGTAGCATTTCCATATTCAGGCTTGTATTTGGGCCTAGTGTTTGTGGAGGCTGTGTGTCTGAGCACATATTCAGGGACATCTTGGTTTAGCCAAAGCCATCAGGCATTTCAGTGAGAGAGAATTGTTTGAGGTCATTGGCTGACTGAGGTCACCTGGACTACAGCTTAGACTAAGCACCTCATTGGTTCTTTTGAGATTTCTTTCTTAAAAGCTGTCTCAGGTTTCAACTTTCTGTTACCTAAGAAACTCAGTTGTGAGTGTTCTGCCATTTTACACTCAGCTAATCGAAGGAAGGACACTCAGCAAACTCGGAGCTATAATATATAACATTAAGTATCCTGTTTTTTGTTTATTTTGTTCTTTATTTCTTTGTTATTTATAGCACTTTGTGTACTGTCTATTTTTCTAGCTAGTTTCACTGTGTGTGAAGTATTAACTGGAAATTGTCCACTTTTGTTAAGCATCTGTTGGGTTGTTTATTTCTGATAACTTGTTGCAGTTAAACTCTTTTTCTAGAGGCTCCTTTAGCTGTTTAAAACTTTCATTTAAAGGCTCACTGCTGCTTTTCAGCTGTGAGATACATTTCTGCAGTTGTTCCAAGTAGTGGGGATATTTGTAGCATTTCCATATTCAGGCTTGTATTTGGGCCTAGTGTTTGTGGAGGCTGTGTGTCTGAGCACATATTCAGGGACATCTTGGTTTAGCCAAAGCCATCAGGCATTTCAGTGAGAGAGAATTGTTTGAGGTCATTGGCTGACTGAGGTCACCTGGACTACAGCTTAGACTAAGCACCTCATTGGTTCTTTTGAGATTTCTTTCTTAAAAGCTGTCTCAGGTTTCAACTTTCTGTTACCTAAGAAACTCAGTTGTGAGTGTTCTGCCATTTTACACTCAGCTAATCGAAGGAAGGACACTCAGCAAACTCGGAGCTATAATATATAACATTAAGTATCCTGTTTTTTGTTTATTTTGTTCTTTATTTCTTTGTTATTTATAGCACTTTGTGTACTGTGTATTTTTCTAGCTAGTTTCACTGTGTGTGAAGTTTTAACTGGAAATTGTCCACTTTTGTTAAGCATCTGTTGGGTTGTTTATTTCTGATAACTTGTTGCAGTTAAACTCTTTTTCTAGAGGCTCCTTTAGCTGTTTAAAACTTTCATTTAAAGGCTCACTGCTGCTTTTCAGCTGTGAGATACATTTCTGCAGTTGTTCCAAGTAGTGGGGATATTTGTAGCATTTCCATATTCAGGCTTGTATTTGGGCCTAGTGTTTGTGGAGGCTGTGTGTCTGAGCACATATTCAGGGACATCTTGGTTTAGCCAAAGCCATCAGGCATTTCAGTGAGAGAGAATTGTTTGAGGTCATTGGCTGACTGAGGTCACCTGGACTACAGCTTAGACTAAGCACCTCATTGGTTCTTTTGAGATTTCTTTCTTAAAAGCTGTCTCAGGTTTCAACTTTCTGTTACCTAAGAAACTCAGTTGTGAGTGTTCTGCCATTTTACACTCAGCTAATCGAAGGAAGGACACTCAGCAAACTCGGAGCTATAATATATAACATTAAGTATCCTGTTTTTTTTTATTTTGTTCTTTATTTCTTTGTTATTTATAGCACTTTGTGTACTGTGTATTTTTCTAGCTAGTTTCACTGTGTGTGAAGTTTTAACGGGAAATTGTCCATTTTTGTTAAGCATCTGTTGGGTTGTTTATTTCTGATAACTTGTTGCAGTTAAACTCTTTTTTCTAGAGGCTCCTTTAGCTGTTTAAAACTTTCATTTAAAGGCTCACTGCTGCTTTTCAGCTGTGAGATACATTTCTGCAGTTGTTCCAAGTAGTGGGGATATTTGTAGCATTTCCATATTCAGGCTTGTATTTGGGCCTAGTGTTTGTGGAGGCTGTGTGTCTGAGCACATATTCAGGGACATCTTGGTTTAGCCAAAGCCATCAGGCATTTCATGAGGTCATTGGCTGACTGAGGTCACCTGGACTACAGCTTAGACTAAGCACCTCATTGGTTCTTTTGAGATTTCTTTCTTAAAAGCTGTCTCAGGTTTCAACTTTCTGTTACCTAAGAAACTCAGTTGTGAGTGTTCTGCCATTTTACACTCAGCTAATCGAAGGAAGGACACTCAGCAAACTCGGAGCTATAATATATAACATTAAGTATCCTGTTTTTTGTTTATTTTGTTCTTTATTTCTTTGTTATTTATAGCACTTTGTGTACTGTGTATTTTTCTAGCTAGTTTCACTGTGTGTGAAGTTTTAACTGGAAATTGTCCACTTTTGTTAAGCATCTGTTGGGTTGTTTATTTCTGATAACTTGTTGCAGTTAAACTCTTTTTTCTAGAGGCTCCTTTAGCTGTTTAAAACTTTCATTTAAAGGCTCACTGCTGCTTTTCAGCTGTGAGATACATTTCTGCAGTTGTTCCAAGTAGTGGGGATATTTGTAGCATTTCCATATTCAGGCTTGTATTTGGGCCTAGTGTTTGTGGAGGCTGTGTGTCTGAGCACATATTCAGGGACATCTTGGTTTAGCCAAAGCCATCAGGCATTTCAGTGAGAGAGAATTGTTTGAGGTCATTGGCTGACTGAGGTCACCTGGACTACAGCTTAGACTAAGCACCTCATTGGTTCTTTTGAGATTTCTTTCTTAAAAGCTGTCTCAGGTTTCAACTTTCTGTTACCTAAGAAACTCAGTTGTGAGTGTTCTGCCATTTTACACTCAGCTAATCGAAGGAAGGACACTCAGCAAACTCGGAGCTATAATATATAACATTAAGTATCCTGTTTTTTGTTTATTTTGTTCTTTATTTCTTTGTTATTTATAGCACTTTGTGTACTGTGTATTTTTCTAGCTAGTTTCACTGTGTGTGAGGTTTTAACTGGAAATTGTCCACTTTTGTTAAGCATCTGTTGGGTTGTTTATTTCTGATAACTTGTTGCAGTTAAACTCTTTTTCTAGAGGCTCCTTTAGCTGTTTAAAACTTTCATTTAAAGGCTCACTGCTGCTTTTCAGCTGTGAGATACATTTCTGCAGTTGTTCCAAGTAGTGGGGATATTTGTAGCATTTCCATATTCAGGCTTGTATTTGGGCCTAGTGTTTGTGGAGGCTGTGTGTCTGAGCACATATTCAGGGACATCTTGGTTTAGCCAAAGCCATCAGGCATTTCAGTGAGAGAGAATTGTCTGAGGTCATTGGCTGACTGAGGTCACCTGGACTACAGCTTAGACTAAGCACCTCATTGGTTCTTTTGAGATTTCTTTCTTAAAAGCTGTCTCAGGTTTCAACTTTCTGTTACCTAAGAAACTCAGTTGTGAGTGTTCTGCCATTTTACACTCAGCAAATTGAAGGAAGAACACTCAGCAAACTCGGAGCTATAATATATAACATTAAGTATCCTGTTTTTTGTTTATTTTGTTCTTTATTTCTTAGTTATTTATAGCACTTTGTGTACTGTGTATTTTTCTAGCTAGTTTCACTGTGTGTGAAGTTTTAACTGTAAATTGTCCACTTTTCTTAAGCATCTGTTGGGTTGTTTATTTCTGATAACTTGTTGCAGTTAAACTCTTTTTTCTAGAGGCTCCTTTAGCTGTTTAAAACTTTCATTTAAAGGCTCACTGCTGCTTTTCAGCTGTGAGATACATTTCTGCAGTTGTTCCAAGTAGTGGGGATATTTGTAGCATTTCCATATTCAGGCTTGTATTTGGGCCTAGTGTTTGTGGAGGCTGTGTGTCTGAGCACATATTCAGGGACATCTTGGTTTAGCCAAAGCCATCAGGCATTTCATGTTTGAGGTCATTGGCTGACTGAGGTCACCTGGACTACAGCTTAGACTAAGCACCTCATTGGTTCTTTTGAGATTTCTTTCTTAAAAGCTGTCTCAGGTTTCAACTTTCTGTTACCTAAGAAACTCAGTTGTGAGTGTTCTGCCATTTTACACTCAGCTAATCGAAGGAAGGACACCCAGCAAACTCAGAGCTATAATATATAACATAAAGTATCCTTTTTTGTTTATTTTGTTCTTTATTTCTTTGTTATTTATAGCACTTTGTGTACTGTGTATTTTTCTAGCTAGTTTCACTGTGTGTGAAGTTTTAACTGGAAATTGTCCACTTTTGTTAAGCATCTGTTGGGTTGTTTATTTCTGATAACTTGTTGCAGTTAAACTCTTTTTTCTAGAGGCTCCTTTAGCTGTTTAAAACTTTCATTTAAAGGCTCACTGCTGCTTTTCAGCTGTGAGATACATTTCTGCAGTTGTTCCAAGTAGTGGGGATATTTGTAGCATTTCCATATTCAGGCTTGTATTTGGGCCTAGTGTTTGTGGAGGCTGTGTGTCTGAGCACATATTCAGGGACATCTTGGTTTAGCCAAAGCCATCAGGCATTTCAGTGAGAGAGAATTGTTTGAGGTCATTGGCTGACTGAGGTCACCTGGACTACAGCTTAGACTAAGCACCTCATTGGTTCTTTTGAGATTTCTTTCTTAAAAGCTGTCTCAGGTTTCAACTTTCTGTTACCTAAGAAACTCAGTTGTGAGTGTTCTGCCATTTTACACTCAGCTAATCAAAGGAAGGACACTCAGCAAACTCGGAGCTATAATATATAACATTAAGTATCCTTTTTTGTTTATTTTGTTCTTTATTTCTTTGTTATTTATAGCACTTTGTGTACTGTGTATTTTTCTAGCTAGTTTCACTGTGTGTGAAGTTTTAACTGGAAATTGTCCACTTTTGTTAAGCGTCTGTTGGGTTATTTGTTTCTGATAACTTGATGCAGTTAAACTCTTTTTCTCGAGGCTCCTTTAGCTGTTTAAAACTTTCATTTAAAGGCTCACTGCTGCTGTTCAGATGTGAGAAGCCTTTCTGAAGTTTGTTTCCAAGTAGTGGGGATATTTGTAGCATTTCCATATTCAGGCTTGTATTTGGGCCTAGTGTTTGTGGAGGCTGTGTGTCTGAGCACATATTCAGGGGCATCTTGATTTAGCCAAAGCCATCAGGCATTTCAGTGAGAGAGAATTGTTTGAGGTCATTGGCTGACTGAGGTCACCTGGACTACAGCTTAGACTAAGCACCTCATTGGTTCTTTTGAGATTTCTTTCTTAAAAGCTGTCTCAGGTTTCAACTTTCTGTTACCTAAGAAACTCAGTTGTGAGTGTTCTGCCATTTTACACTCAGCTAATCAAAGGAAGGACACTCAGCAAACTCGGAGCTATAATATATAACATTAAGTATCCTGTTTTTTGTTTATTTTGTTCTTTATTTCTTTGTTATTTATAGCACTTTGTGTACTGTGTATTTTTCTAGCTAGTTTCACTGTGTGTGAAATTTTAACTGGAAATTGTCCACTTTTGTTAAGCATCTGTTGGGTTGTTTATTTCTGATAACTTGTTGCAGTTCAGCTCTTTTTTCTAGGGGCTCCTTTAGCTGTTTAAAACTTTCATTTAAAGGCTCACTGCTGCTTTTCAGCTCTGAGATACATTTCTGCAGTTGTTCCAAGTAGTGGGGATATTTGTAGCATTTCCATATTCAGGCTTGTATTTGGGCTTAGTGTTTGTGGAGGCTGTGTGTCTGAGCACATATTCAGGGACATCTTGGTTTAGCCAAAGCCATCAGGCATTTCAGTGAGAGAGAATTGTCTGAGGTCATTGGCTGACTGAGGTCACCTGGACTACAGCTTAGACTAAGCACCTCATTGGTTCTATTGATATTTCATTCTTAAAAGCTGTCTCAGGTTTCAACTTTCTGTTACCTAAGAAACTCAGTTGTGAGTGTTCTGCCATTTTACACTCAGCTAATCGAAGGAAGGACACTCAGCAAACTCGGAGATATAATATACAACATTAAGTATCCTTTTTTTGTTTATTTTGTTCTTTATTTCTTTGTTATTTATAGCACTTTGTGTACTGTGTATTTTTCTAGCTAGTTTCACTGTGTGTGAAGTTTTAACGGGAAATTGTCCACTTTTGTTAAGCATCTGTTGGGTTGTTTATTTCTGATAACTTGTTGCAGTTAAACTCTTTTTTCTAGAGGTTCCTTTAGCTATTTAAAACTTTCATTTAAAGGCTCACTGCTACTTTTCAGCTGTGAGATACATTTCTGCAGTTGTTCCAAGTAGTGGGGATATTTGTAGCATTTCCATATACAGGCTTGTATTTGGGCCTAATGTTTGTGGAGGTTGTGTGTCTGAGCACATATTCCGGGACATCTTGGTTTAGCCAAAGCCATCAGGCATTTCATGTGGTCCTTGGTTGACTGAGGTCACCTGGACTACAGCTTAGACTAAGCACCTCATTGGTTCTTTTGAGATTTCTTTCCTAAAAGCTTTCTCAGGTTTCAGCTTTCTGTTACCTAAGAAACTCAGTTGTGAGTGTTCTGCCATTTTACACTCAGCTAATCGAAGGAAGGACACTCAGCAAACTCGTAGCTATGATATATAACATTAAGTATCCTTTTTTTTGTTTATTTTGTTCTTTATTTCTTTGTTATTTATAGTACTTTGTGCACTGTGTATTTTTCTAGCTAGTTTCATTGTGTGTGAAGTTTTACCTGGAAATTGTCCACTTTTGTTAAGCATCTGTTGGGTTGTTTATTTCTGATAACTTGTTGCAGTTAAACTCTTTTTTCTAGAGGCTCCTTTAGCTGTTTAAAACTTTCATTTAAAGGCTCACTGCTGCTTTTCAGCTCTGAGATACATTTCTGCAGTTGTTCCAAGTAGTGGGGATATTTGTATCCTTTCCATATTCAGGCTTGTATTTGGGCCTAGTGTTTGTGGAGGCTGTGTGTCTGAGCACATATTCAGGGACATCTTGGTTTAGCCAAAGCCATCAGGCATTTCATGAGGTCATTGGCTGACTGAGGTCACCTGGACTACAGCTTAGACTAAGCACCTCATTGGTTCTTTTGAGATTTCTTTCTTAAAAGCTGTCTCAGGTTTCAACTTTCTGTTACCTAAGAAACTCAGTTGTGAGTGTTCTGCCATTTTACACTCAGCTAATCAATGAAAGGACACTCAGCAAACTTGGAGCTATAAAATATGACATTAAGTTTCCTGTTTTTTGTTTATTTTGTTCTTTATTTCTTTGTTATTTATAGCACTTTGTGTACTGTGTATTTTTCTAGCTAGTTTTACTGTGTGTGAAGTTTTAACTGGAAATTGTCCACTTTTGTTAAGCATCTGTTGGGTTGTTTATTTCTGATAACTTGTTGCAGTTAAACTCTTTTTTCTAGAGGCTCCTTTAGCTGTTTAAAACTTTCATTTAAAGGCTCACTGCTGCTTTTCAGCTGTGAGATACATTTCTGCAGTTGTTCCAAGTAGTGGGGAAATTTGTAGCAATTCCATATTCAGGCTTGTATTTGGGCCTAGTGTTTGTGGAGGCTGTGTGTCTGAGCACATATTCAGGGACATCTTGGTTTAGCCAAAGCCATCAGGCATTTCATGAGGTCACTGCTTGACTGAGGTCACCTGGACTACAGCTTAGACTAAGCACCTCATTGGTTCTTTTGAGATTTCTTTCTTAAAAGCTGTCTCAGATTTCAACTTTCTGTTACCTAAGAATCTCAGTTGTGAGTGTTCTGCCATTTTACACTCAGCTAATCGAAGGAAGGACACTCAGCAAACTCGGAACTATAATATATAACATTAAGTATCCTGTTTTTTGTTTATTTTGTTCTTTATTTCTTTGTTATTTATAGCACTTTGTGTACTGTGTATTTTTCTAGCTAGTTTCACTGTGTGTGACGTATTAACTGGAAATTGTTCACTTTTGTTAAGCATCTGTTGGGTTGTTTTTTTCTGATAACTTGTTGCAGTTAAACTCTTTTTTCTAGAGGCTCCTTTAGCTGTTTAAAACTTTCATTTAAAGGCTCACTGCTGCTTTTCAGCTGTGAGATACATTTCTGCAGTTGTTCCAAGTAGTGGGGATATTTGTAGCATTTCCATATTCAGGCTTGTATTTGGGCCTAGTGTTTGTGGAGGCTGTGTGTCTGAGCACATACTCAGGGACATCTTGGTTTAGCCAAAGCCATCGGGCATTTCATGAGGTCATTGGCTGAGGTCACCTGGACTACAGCTTAGACTAAGCACCTCATTGGTTCTTTTGAGATTTCTTTCTTAAAAGCTGTCTCAGGTTTCAACTTTCTGTTACCTAAGAAACTCAGTTGTGAGTGTTCTGCCATTTTACACTCAGCTAATCGAAGGAAGGACACTCAGCAAACTCGGAGCTATAATATATAACATTAAGTATCCTGTTTTTTTGTTTATTTTGTTCTTTATTTCTTTGTTATTTAAAGCACTTTGTGTACTGTGTATTTTTCTAGCTAGTTTCACTGTGTGTGAAGTTTTAACTGGAAATTGTCCACTTTTGTTAAAAATCTGTTGGGTTGTTTATTTCTGATAACTTGTTGCAGTTAAACTCTTTTTTCTAGAGGCTCCTTTAGCTGTTTAAAACTTTCATTTAAAGGCTCACTGCTGCTTTTCAGCTGTGAGATACATTTCTGCAGTTGCTCCAAGTAGTGGGGATATTTGTAGCATTTCCATATTCAGGCTTGTATTTGGGCCTAGTGTTTGTGGAGGCTGTGCGTCTGAGCACATATTCAGGGACATCTTGGTTTAGCCAAAGCCATCAGGCATTTCATGAGGTCATTGGCTGACTGAGGTCACCTGGACTACAGCTTAGACTAAGCACCTCATTGGTTCATTTGAGATTTCTTTCTTAAAAGCTGTCTCAGGTTTCAACTTTCTGTTACCTAAAAAACTCAGTTGTGAGTGTTCTGCCATTTTACACTCAGCTAATTGAAGGAAGGACACTCAGCAAACTCGGAGCTATAATATATAACATTAAGTATCCTGTTTTTTTGTTTATTTTGTTCTTTATTTCTTTGTTATTTAAAGCACTTTGTGTACTGTGTATTTTTCTAGCTAGTTTCACTGTGTGTGAAGTTTTAACTGGAAATTGTCCACTTTTGTTAAAAATCTGTTGGGTTGTTTATTTCTGATAACTTGTTGCAGTTAAACTCTTTTTTCTAGAGGCTCCTTTAGCTGTTTAAAACTTTCATTTAAAGGCTCACTGCTGCTTTTCAGCTGTGAGATACATTTCTGCAGTTGCTCCAAGTAGTGGGGATATTTGTAGCATTTCCATATTCAGGCTTGTATTTGGGCCTAGTGTTTGTGGAGGCTGTGCGTCTGAGCACATATTCAGGGACATGTTGGTTTAGCCAAAGCCATGAGGCATTTCATGAGGTCATTGGCTGACTGAGGTCACCTGGACTACAGCTTAGACTAAGCACCTCATTGGTTCATTTGAGATTTCTTTCTTAAAAGCTGTCTCAGGTTTCAACTTTCTGTTACCTAAAAAACTCAGTTGTGAGTGTTCTGCCATTTTACACTCAGCTAATCAAAGGAAGGACACTCAGCAAACTCGGAGCTATAATATATAACATTAAGTATCCTGTTTTTTGTTTATTTTGTTCTTTATTTTTTTGTTATTTATAGCACTTTGTGTACTGTGTATTTTTCTAGCTAGTTTCACTATGTGTGAAGTTTTAACTGGAAATTGTCCACTTTTGTTAAGCATCTGTTGGGTTGTTTATTTCTGATAACTTGTTGCAGTTAAACTCTTTTTTCTAGATACTCCTTTAGCTGTTTAAAACTTTCATTTAAAGGCTCACTGCTGCTTTTCAGCTGTGAGATACATTTCTGCAGTTGTTCTAAGTAGTGGGGATATTTGTAGCATTTCCATATTCAGGCTTATATTTGGGCCTAGTGGTTGTGGAGGCTGTGCGTCTGAGCACATATTCAGGGACATCTTGGTTTAGCCAAAGCCATCAGGCATTTCATGAGGTCATTGGCTGATTGAGGTCACCTGGACTACAGCTTAGACTAAGCACCTCATTGGTTCTTTTGAGATTTCTTTCTTAAAAGCTGTCTCAGGTTTCAACTTTCTGTTACCTAAGAAACTCAGTTGTGAGTGTTCTGCCATTTTACACTCAGCTAATCGAAGGAAGGACACTCAGCAAACTTGGATCTATAATATATAACATTAAGTATCCTTTTTTTGTTTATTTTGTTCTTTATTTCTTTGTTATTTATAGCACTTTGTGTACTGTGTATTTTTCTAGCTAGTTTCCCTGTGTGTGAAGTTTTAACTGGAAATTGTCCACTTTTGTTAAGCATCTGTTGGGTTGTTTATTTCTGATAACTTGTTGCAGTTAAACTCTGTTTTCTAGAGGCTCCTTTAGCTGTTTAAAACTTTAATTTAAAGGCTCACTGCTGCTTTTCAGCTGTGAGATACATTTCTGCAGTTTGTTTCCCACCCACCCTCCCTGTTGGTATAGTGTTTTTATAGTTGGTGGCTTTGCAGTGGCCTGCCTCTTGTCTAAATTTGATCTGGGACCCTCCTCCCAGTCTAGTGTCATTACCTCATTCTACCCAGTACAGGTAGAGCATTTGAGAAGGCCAGTCAGCTTAGTTTCTGCTACTCCTTTCTCTTATTCCTTTCTCTCTTTCCACAAAAAAAAAATGTATCTGCTTTTACTGTATTTGTGTTTCTTCCTACTTTATTTTGTTTTTGCGTCATCTTAAAAGTACTCAATTGTATTTATTACTGCTTGGTGTAACTCATTCTAAGCCTTTTAGTTTAAGCACTTGGGCTTCAGACCAGTTGTTTTACATTAGGAAGGTTTGTGTTCTGCACTGTAGTGGCAGAACAGGTAGCTTACATCCTTCTAAGTTGGGAACTGCTGATTGAGGGCTCAGTGTCTGTTATTCTAAAAGTGTATTACTTCTGGTTTAAGCACTTGGGCTTCAGGCCAGTTATTTTACATTAAGAGGGTTCGTGGTCTGAACTCTTGTGGGAGGAGAGGCTGGACTCTGTCCTCCTGTGCTGGGAATTTCTGGTTAAAGGCTTATAGTACCTGCATATCTGAACTGCTTCTTACTGAAATTGGTACACCTTGTTTGCTGTAGCAGACTAGATCCAGGCCTGCTGAATCTAGCTTTGTTTGTATAACTTGAGCACTAATCCAGGCATTCTTTAAAGTATTCAATTGTATTTATTACTGCTTGGTAGTAACTTGATTGAAGTGTAGCTATCAATCTATGTCTTTTGGATTAAGCACTTGGGCTTCAGACCAGTTGTTTTACATTAGGAAGGTTTGGGGCCTGCACTTTGGTGGCAGGACAGGTAGCTTACATCCTTCTAAGTTGGGAACTGCTGATTAAGGGCTCAGTGTCTGTTATTCTAAAAGTGTATTAGTTCTGGTTTAAGCACTTGGGCTTCAGGCCAGTTATTTTACATTAAGAGGGTTTGTGGTCTGCACTCTTGTGAGAGGAGAGGCTGGACTCTGCCCTTCTGAGCTGGGAATTTCTGATTAAAGGCTTATAGTACCTGCATATTTGAATTGCTTCTTACTGTAATTGGTACACCTTGTTTGCTGTAGCATAGACTAGATCCAGGCCTGCTGAATCTAGCTTTGTTTGTATGCTTGTTGTTTGTTTGCTTGTTATTTCCCTGAAAAGCTAATTCCACCTAAAATGTGGCTTTTCAGCGCTTCTGTGGATCCCTAGTGATATTTGCATTGCTTACTGTACTTATTTCCTTGTTTCACTTGAAAGAAAGTTACTGTTTGCAGTTTTTGCATTTAAGTTACCTGTAACACATTGCATTTAAGTTACCTGGCACTTGCTCACTAAAGCAATTATATAAGTCAGCACTAAAAAAATTAAAAGCACTACACCCTCACAAACTCCCCTTGAGTACTTTGTTCCCCATTGGCCTTTTTTTCAATTATAAAGGAATTCCCAATACTATTCTAGCATGTCCAAAGGTCAGTTGTCAATCTCCTCTCTGGTCCAGTTGGTGAATCTGGGAATCTTGAGGCAATGTTACAACTGCCTCATGTACACAGACAACCCTCTCCTCCTCCCAACAAATTCCAACACATGTGAGAGAGGAAACCATATAGCCAAACTCGAGGCTAAGCTCTCTCCACTCAGTACTGGCGTAACCAGTCAGGAGGAGAAGGAAACCACACTCACTACAATTCCAGTCTCACATATACCTACCACGACAGCAAACCAAATACATAAATGCAAAAAAACATACTCGGAGGCTCTAAATAAAAATCTGCCTAAGCAGCAGAGGCCTCCAAAGCAGACACCCAAGCAACCGCTACGCCAAAACAAAACACGTGCAACACATAGCTCACAAAGCCAGTGTGCCGAACAGTCATAGCCATTAAGGCTAAACAACACACCTGATACACTTGTAATAGGTGACTCTATCGTCAGGCACACTGATGTCCCGCTCACCAGGCTGAACAAGGAGAAGGTCATGGTGAGCTGCCTGTCGGGCGCTAGGATCCGCCACATAACACAAGCACTCAGGTCACTCCAAGGCAAGTACAAATATGACTCAGTCATTGTCCATGCTGGAGTGAATGACCTGAGACGTACCTCCCTGGACTACATGAAAAGAGACATAGAGGAGCTCTCTGAGCATGTAGCCCAGGCCGGTATGACTCTGACGTTGAGTAGCATCTTACCCTCACCAAGAATGATGCCACAATATGAAGACAAGAAGATCAATTTCAATAATTGGCTTAAGTATTGGTGTCATTCAAAGGGGATCCAATGCCTGTCAGCCTGGGATGACATGCACGACAAGCCACGATGCTTCACTAGGGACGGCTTGCACCTGTCACCCCTAGGCTTTTGGATATTGGCAAAGGCTCTTGCTACCCCCATAGTGCCTTTTTTAGGCAAGGCTCAAAAGACAAACCCACCTCCATAGGTATCACAAGGGATAAGAAACTAAGAGTAATGCTACTCAACGCCAGAAGTCCAAACCTCAAGATGCATGCACTCGAAACTCTCCTTAGCATGGAGAACATCGATATCTGTGCAGTAACAGAAACCTGGTTCAAGGCTCCAGAGAGCACTCCAGCACTACCAGGTTATACCTCATACCATGCTTTTCGGCCCCAAAACTTGGACCGAACCACAAAAGGAGGGGGAGTATCAATATTTGTCAAAGATACCCACACCTCCAGGTTGGTGCACAGCACGAAGCATCAGAGACTATCAATGTGCAACTAACAGTGGGTAAAACTGCCTTCCAGTTTATAGCCTGCTACAGACCACCCTCCCAAACCCAGGAACCCCACTCGGCCTTCCTGAGAACACTGGAAAATATGAAGGTCTCTCCAAACACCATTATATTGGGCAACTTCAACTACCCAAACATAGACTGGGAGCATTACTCTAGCTCCAACACCCTAGCCCAAAGGTTCCTAGAATTTATAAACTCAAATGCTATGGAACAACTTGTTACCACTCCCACAAGAGGGGAAAACATACTGGACCTGATCATCACCAACATGGGGACTCTATGCTCCAGACCAGAAGTGTATCCCTCACTGGTAAGATCAGACCATAAACTAATCTCACTGGATATTCACATCCCGACCCCCCCCCTGCCCAGAAAACCACAGTGAAAAACTTCTCTAAAGCAAATTTCACACTCCTCAAAACCGAGATGGAATCCTTCAAAGCCCCCAGGCCTGTGGAAAATACGGCCCAGACCGCAGAATCCTTTATAAATGCATTCTATGAACACCTTTAGGAATGCATGGATCATGCAATCCCAAATAAAACCAAGACCCAATCCTCCAAAGGCAGACGTCCTGTCTGGTGGACCCCAGCCATAAACAAACTATACAATAGAAGGAGGAAGCTACTACATGATAGAGCAAAATCCCAAAAAGGGAAGGCATCTCTGATCAGTATTAGCAAAAAACTACGGGCACTCATAAAATTGTCTAAGGCCAGCTTCGAGAGAAAAATTGCATAGGACACTAAGGATAATCACAAGGCTTTCTTTAGTTATGTTAGGAACCTGGGTGGGAATTCCCAGATATGCTCAGAATTAGTCCAAAATGACAAAAAATACACCGAACCCACAGACATTGCCAACATCCTAGCTGACAGGTTCAGCACAAACTTCTCCCCCTCCTCCCTACCAAAAGGGCAAATATCTATCCCAGCAGAGTGCTGCCCCCCTGACATCTCAGATGCTCAGGTAAGAGCTGCCCTCTCCAAAGCAAAAACACAGCATCAATGGGACCAGACGGTGTCCCGGGCTGCATCCTACATGAACTCCAAGAAAAGCTAAACCAAAACATAAAACCACTGTTCAATCTCAGCCTTACTACAGGATATGTACCCAAAGAGTGACGTACAGCAACAGCGGTCCCTCTCCACAAAGGTGGTGCCTCAATGGATCCTGGAAACTATCGCCCCATAAGCCTGACTAGATTGGTCTGCAAAGCTATGGAAAGGATCATCATGGACCTCATAAATAAAGATATTAGGGACCTACAGACACTGGATCCTACCCAGTTCGGCTTTGTTAAGGGCAGATCCTGCCTCTTAAACCTGGTCAATTTCTTTGAAACAGTCACCAAGGCCATTGACGAGGGGAAGGTGGTCCACACAGCCTGCCTGGACCTCGCAAAAGCCTTCGATACAATACCCCACTCGGGCATTATAGATAAGCTCACCAGCTTAAATATAAACCCCTATGTCACTAGATGGGTTGCAAACTGGCTCAAGGATGGAACCCACATGGTTAGAATTGCTGGAGCCATGTCAGACTCCAAACCAGTTACAAGTGGCATCCCACAAGGCTCGGTCCTGGGACCTCTCTTGTTCGGTATATATTTCTCGGAGGTACAGGCCAACACGGAAGGACTGTGGTTGACCAAGTTCGCAGATGACTGCAAATTGGGCGCCATAATCGACTCTCCAGCCGACACAAGCATCCTCCAAAAGGGCCTCATAGAAACAAACAACTGGTGCCAGAGCCATGGCCTCAAGCTAAATGCCAAAAAGTGTATAGTCATCCCCTTTGGCAAAAACAAAGTGCCCACAAATTACCACATAGGTGGTAATCCATTAAGTGCAGAAGAAGTAATTAGGGACCTGGGGACCCAAGTTGATAGCAATCTCTCATTTGACAACCACGTGGCCAAAGTGGTTATAAAAACATTTTATATAGCCCACCTAATCATGAAGGGATTCACATCTAGATCAGGGGAGGTCATTGTGCCTCTTTACTCATCCCTTATCAGGCCCATAATTGAGTACAGTGCCCCTTTTGGGATGTACCTTACCAGACACCTGCAGCAACTGGAAAGACCCCAAAAGTACCTCACCAAGACGATCAAAGGGCTCAAACAGATGCCATATGCTGCCCGGTTAAAGAATCTCCAGCTCTACTCAGTGGCATACTGCCTGCTCAGAGGCGATCTGTGCCTGACGTATAAAGCAATGTCCAACCCGGAATTAATGGACATGCTGCACCTCAGAAAATCCAAATCCCATTGAGCCACGCGCTCGAGAGACTTGAACCTCTGCACTGAAATAAATAGAACATGCTGGAGGGACAGATTCATAACCCAGAGGCTCCCTTCACTCTGGAATAAAATCCCTGTCTAGGTTAGGCAGAGTCCCTCACTGACTCTCTTCAAGAGGAATCTTGATGAGTGGATGGGAGATCGTAGGTTTACCCCGGGTATCACTTCTGTGTCACTGTTAGACAGAGGCATAGTATACTAACCTCGAAAAAGGGCATAGCAAAATTAATTTAAAATGGGTGGCGAAAGCCAAACACACTCTGGCTAGGCTTATAAATGCCCTAGGGCAGATAGCCTAGTATGAACTTACGAACCTATGAACCTATGAACAATCACTCAGTGTTAATAACAGCTATAATGCATCATGGCGTGACAGCAACACATCCTGATATGTAAGCATTAAACTTTAGTGCTGTAAACATGTTACACAGCATTGCATTGGTACACCTTAGTACAGTCACCCTGTGCATCCGAACCATATTAGCCTGTCCCTGCATCGATGCTATGGATAACAGGGATGTGTCACAGGTATCATCATATGCACAGGGTGTGTTGTGGGTTTGCCAGAGACCTAGGCTGAGCCATTTGTTTGACATCATGTGTGTGTGTGTGTGTGTGTGTGTGTGTGTGTGTGTGTGTGTGTGTGTGTGTGTGTGTGCGTGTGTGTGTGTGTGTGTGTGTGTGTTGGTGTGCGTTAGGGGGTTTCATTATTAATTGGGCTGTGCAGATGTGGTGTGTGTAGGTATAGGGTTGCCCTAACTGTCTTGGTGATATATGTGTGTATGTATGCACACAGGTCTGCCATGTGGCTGCCCTATACTGGGGTTTGTTGGATAGCTGCAGACCATACCTGGCAGGGTGTGCAGTTCACCATCTCTGGCCATGAACACGAGAACTGTGCCTGCCAGGGGTTCCACAGGCACAACCAAGGTACAAGCCAAGATATGGTACTCTCCCCTGATGATGACAAATGTCCGCTGGATCTGGGTCTCTCCTGAGACTGGCCAGGGCCACATGCACATGGCCTGCTATGTTGTGGTGTAGACAACACCCCCCCTGCAGTGCTGATGCTGGTACTGCCACTACAGGAGAGGCTCTGACTTGTTACACGTCCACGTCAACCTCCACCTGTTGGTGTTGCGACCTATGTCCACGTGGCTGTCACACTACTCACACCATATGCTCAAGCACAGACAATGAACAGTCGAGGATTCCCACCATCTCACCCAACCATCTATTCAGGACCTCTGCAAAATAATGGTGAGCACCTGCAAGATCACGGATGTTGTCAATAACAGCAGAATGAGTAGCCCTCTGGAGTCTTAGACCCTGTCTGTTATAACATTCCATACATGCCTGTGCCTCCATGATGGACTGAAACATGCACCTGGTGACACCAGCTGTGGCACTTCTGCCAGGGGCATGATGACCAGCAGCCCTCCTATGAGCACCCCTGTACATCTGCCTGTGTGGTACCTCATCGGGCATCCGGCAATGGCTACTATAGCCACACACACTTGCCATAGTCACCACACTGTCCTGTCCCATGCCACCACCTGCCAACTCTTCCTCATCTATGGCCACTGGTGATGGGGTATGTATAGGCAATGTGACTGTGTGTGAGGATGGGGAGGATAACAGTGGGATGTCAAATGTTGGCACAGTTTCAGCCCCTGACAACCCTGCCTGTGCCTCATCACACCTATCATCATTTTCAGAGTCTGTATGGACACTAACATCAGTTTGCCTGCAGGAGGGACCCTGATCCACCTCACCACCTGTGTGGGGAAAACAAGAAATGCACTTTAAGACCTGTACGTCATTGCTTAATTGTATACACAGACACACACACACACACACACACACACACACACACACACACACACACACACACACACACACACACACACATATACACTTACAGGTAAGGTTGCACAAAGATATTACACACAGACCTCTCATTACCCATCTGTCAACATGCATGACATATGGTACTCAACAGCATGCATTGCAGCTATAGTCAATCCCTGTTACCAACATTATACATCTCTGTAATGCATGAGTTATGTTAGTAGGTGATGCCCCTTCCCCTGGAACACACTGCACCCATGTACACAGTATTGCTGTCCACCTGTTCAGCACTCTGGCATGTACTGTGCATCATTCCTCACAGGTGTACACACCATTGCTGAATGTGTATATGTGTGTCAGTTATGTTTGTTCTTCTGCTCACATCCCCTATGTGTTTGCCCGACACATACCTGGGATGATATGTGGACAGATGTCAATAGTGAATGCCTGATGTCTGATTTGCAGATTTCATCATCAGCGGTGCATGTATGAGCAATAAAATACTATTACACTGACAACCTACAAAGCTTACTGTGGCTATGAGGAGTGTACACACCCTTATTGACATGGCACCATATTCCCTGATATTCCATGGGGCCACAATACTGCATATGTTAACATTATACAAACCTGATATGTGACATATGACCTGTGCAATCAAATGCCGTATCAAACAAATGTGTTAGTTGTGCAGATGCTGATTGAGAAGCATACAATATGTGGGTGCATAAGTGTGCACACCCTTAACATGATGGTTTGTTGCATCAACTGTTAAGTGTACTACAGCAGTCACTATTCCTGGAAGGGGTATACTCGCATGACCCATCTGCATTTGCCAGTATTTGATCACTCTGCCTTACAAATGCCCCCCAACTCTGCAAGATTGCAAGGTCAACTCATGTGCACAGCCCTTGGAGGTCACACAGTGCATTCACTATTGCTGTGGAGTCAGGGTTATGTCTGCCACAATTCATGACCTTGACTGTGTGCAGATCCAGCCATTCTTAGCAAGCTTTGGATGTCAGCTTCAGTTCACTTTTGTGTTTCAGGATGACACCCCTTCCCATCCTCAGCCTTTTTGCAGATGCTTGACAACTATGGGTCACATGTGAGTGTCATTTTGCAGTGTCCCAAATTCAGAACACCATGTGTACTGGCCTAGTAGTCCCTGCTAATGAATGGCAAACATACCAGTGTATACTGGCACCAGCAAGGTACAGATGGGGATGGTGGGCCTGAGGTGGAGTGAGGTGTTGCTTGTGCAGCACATGTATCTTAATTGATACTGTCTTTAGCTTTCAAGCTTGGTCTTGGTACACCATTACACATTGCAACACATGCCTTTGGGGGACTTTTGATGTTAAGCATATGCTACCTGTAGAGAGCCCTGGCTGATGTTTCCTGTGGAATATCTGTCCCATCTGATTGCCCTAACCCATAGCCCACACTTATGCAGAGTCCAGATGATTGTTGACACAAGTACTACACAGCCAGTACTTGCTAGATATTCCTGCAACTCCCTCAGTGTTGTGGCATGTCTCTAGGTAGCCTCCATGACGAGTTTGCAACATGTGTCACCATCTGTCTTGGATGGCTATCTGTTTATTTTCTACGTTAATGTTGTTCTATACTTCCTTGTCACATACAGGACTGTCTGCACTGTTTGCCATGGTATATGCAATGGTGAGGTAAGGCTACATGTCCCACTCCTTTGTGCTACCTGTTGGGTATGGGATCCATTCCATGGCTTGCAAGATGTGTGCAAGCAACGGCTGCCTCTATTGTAGGTGAGTGGGCAAATGTGATGGACATACGTCTTGGACAGCCGACCATTTCTTGGTGTGACATTGAGGACCTGTACTTGATGGAAGGTGCATACTCATGAAGAGTGAATGCTGTCAGTACCTCACAAGCTGCTTCCATGATATGTTATTTGGAGTGTGTGCACACATATGCTTCCAGTGTTTGTTAAGGTATGTATTCCCCATATTTGCTGCCCTAACATGGGATTCCATATTACACATTCATTGCTCCTGTTAGGACCACATTACAGGTTATAAGGGTTGTGGAATGTGATATTGTGATATGCCATTGTGTAGATCTGCAACAGTTGCCATTGTAATAGTGGTATATACACTGTATAAGGGTGATTTTTCAGACATGTTCCTACTGTAGGCCATTTGTCCCACCATAATGTTCATCTCTGTGCACACATCTTGCAATAACAGGTTTTTAGTTATATTGCAGGACTCTTACATACCCTTCAGATATACTACCATGGTGACCACTGTGATGCAGTGCAATTAACAGCAACAATAAGTGAATATGTACAGCATCCATTATGGGTAGGTGTGTTAAATGTGTCCACGGCAAATACTATGGCGATAACATGGCCGGTGTATTGGCAAACCTGAACAAACAACACCATACTCACCAGCTACAGGCTGCTGCCCCAGAGGTATACTAGAGGAACCTACATAGTTGTGTGAGAGATATGATGTCAGTAGCCACACCTGTGGCATTGGTATAGGGTGGGAGCAGCATTTCAGTACATCAAAAGTGCAAACCTACAATACTACAGATTATCCACATCTGTTCATTACTACAATGCAGCAACAGAGTATATATATTTTATCTCACATATGCATGATTAAACTCTATAGATGTAGATGGATAAGCAACGATGGTCTACTGATGTACCCCGTGGCCTTACCTGCATGCTCCTCATCTATTGTGTGGGTAGCACCCACCTCCACAATGCTATCAGCTGGGTCTTGTCTTTGCTGGTGGGTAGGTGCCCTGAGGCTGGCGAGGAGCTCCACAGCATGTGTCAGAGGGGCTGGATGGCATGACCCCCCCCCCTGTGGCTAGCTGGTCCCTCCTAACTGCAGCAGCACGCTGATGGGCATGGCAGATAAGGTCAGTGCACCAATGTCGGACTTGCTCATAACTGCAGTTATGCAGGCTGTTTACCCTGTGGATGAGCTCATTCCACTGGGCAGTCCTCTCCTGCAGATCATGGGCTGTACAGCTAAAGAGGGCATGGTGGTGATGCACCAGGTAGTTGAGTATCACATAATTTTCCTGGGGGGAATAAACTGGCAGCCACTGTCTAGACATGGTGCCTGAAAGACATAAAGAGGAAAACAGGTCTGAGGACCTCATACTGCA
>NC_056735.1:1082228345-1082290845 GCF_019279795.1 Protopterus annectens
ACACTCATGCAAGTAGTATGCATGCGCCACATGTTTTTAGAGGTACTGTCAGGTCTCAATTTTATAGAGCCAGTAGGTTTAACACGGAAGATCCTAGCTTCTCCGAACAGTTGAATGAGATGATAGCTGATTTCACTAACAGTGGTTATGATGCTACCATCTTAAATAATGAGAAACTAAATGTGCTAGAGGAAAGAAAGTTGAGAGTGGCCCCTGTTATGTTAAATGACGCCATAGAAACACAAGCTGTTGGCTTGCCCAATGTGTCCATCCAGAATGAGATGAAAGTAAGATACGTTACTTTGTTTAGTACAAAAACACCATGTATTAAACGTATTATCCATAAGAATTGGCTAATCTTGATGGCATCTGAAGAGTTAAAAGCAATGCTGGGCAATGTCCCATTTTTTGCATATCGTAACATGAGAACCCTCAAGAGTGTCCTCTGTTACAAAGATTTTCCTACAAATATCACAACACATCCATCCAGCACTATGGGCACACGAAAATGTTATAATTGCTCGTGCTGTGGTGACATTGATGATGAACATTTAGGTATCTTTGAACACCCAGTCAGTAAGAGGCTGTTTAGGTTCAATGTAACTGCTACTTGTGTTACCACCCATGTGGTTTACCTTGCTACCTGTGTATTATGCAACTCTTCCTATGTGGGTAAAACCACACGTAAACTTAAAGATAGGATCACAGAACACAAGTCCGAAATCCGAAGATGTGTGGACACTAATGCTTTATATAAACACAGGCTATGTTTTGGTGAACAGCATGTATTTAAATTTAAAGCTATAGACCATGTTTCACCCTCACCCAGAGGTGGTGATATCAATAACAAATTAGAAATTAAAGAATACAACTGGATAATTAGATTGATGGGTGACTCACCCCCTGGTTTGAATAGTACTGTCAGCCTTAAACCTATTTTGGTTAGAATGAGTAGATCTAGATTATGAGATTTTTTCTTTATGTATATGATTGTGCATGTGATTTTTAGGTTAAAACTTTGCTTTTTTTAAAAATATACATTCTTCTTTTTTTTAAAAAATATACATTCTTCCTTTTTTAAATGTTTTTTGTTTTCATGTATGCATTATGCTGTTGCATTTTTTAGCTTTGCATATTTATTTATTTCTACATGTTTTGTTTTAATGATTGGGTCATGTGACTTCTTGGCTGCCGGTCATATGACTTTTTTAGACCTATATATACTCTGCATTTGCATTTGTATTTTCAGTATTGATAAAGGATTTTATCTGAAAGCTTTGCTCCTCACATTAAAGTGTTTTTTCTACTGAGAACATTGTTTGTCTTGCTGGACCTCTTGGCATTTGTGTTTGAATATTAGTATGCACACAGTTTAAGCAATGATAAACCAAATGGAAAAACGGTCCCAATAGTTAAGGTTTGTTTAGAAACATATCCATGTTGGTTTCAGTGTGATAGTTGGATCAGTTGAGTGGTGGGGGAACAGATTCAATTGACAACTGCTATCAAGTATATTTGTCAGTACACTACTATTCACTACTCTACATTCTGACCACACTTACACTCTACCTGGGCCATGGGGCTGCTACGGCACACCAACAACTGTAGATATCAACAGAGCAACTGTACCCTTATTTTAGTTATACACATCAGACCTGTTTCTCTACAAATTTCTTTACCTATGGGCCCTGTACAGATGAACACTGTGCACATTACATTGCTGTTTCTACACATAGTTCAGATTCACATATTAGTTGCAGGCCCTATAGTGTGTGTTATGCCTCTCACATAAATCTACTGTTACATTCTCTGTGTGCAGGTTTCTTGCAACTGGGGAAACTATCCATGACAGCGTGACACTTGAGGGGCTTGTCTGGGCCAGACTGCAGAGTGTGGATGTCTAGCTTGCATCTATTTGTAGGACTGGGGCTGATCAACACAGCAATTGTACATCTTTCATTGTTATACACATCATACTAGTATTTCTATTCAGATTTCTTTACCTATGTGCCTTGTATGGAAAATGTTATGTGTTGCAGTACATTACTTCTTTCTATTCAGATTGCAGTTTACAACTGTAGAACCAGACTGTGAGATGTTAGTGGCAGTCCCTGGATTCGAACCATGGTGCGTGTACAAAACTGAACTATAAGCCTAGTTCTTATTAGACTGAACTACTGGAAAGGAGCTGTGTGTTGCTTGTGACATTTCTATCTAGTACATATTTTTGTGCACAGTACTTTTATTATGACATGTTGCATTATTTGTTTCCCATTTTCAGTACACATTATGCATACACAACAGACATTGGTATCACTGTTTGTGAAACATGTGCACATTAACTGGATTGCACATTTGACTGTTTTACAACTACATACTGCTGTTTAGATTCCTGAGTACACAGTGTAGGTTTTATGTCTGCACCTGTTAGCCTTATACATTTTTCAGTACATTCACAGCTACATACAGCTGAAATTGAAAGGTTAACACAAGACACTGCTGGCGGACAAACAAGTTAAACACATTCTGATGGCAATATGTACTGTTGCTTTTTTCAGTTATTTGACATGCCCATTCTAAAGTATGCAGACAAGCAGTGCTAACTCAGTTCACCTCAGTTAATGCATTCTGCAGGACATACACATTTCTATTTTTCAGGTACAAGTGAGATGACACACACCAGTGTTTGGGATCACCTTTATTAGTTTTGACATACATATCTATGTACAACTCAGAAATCCACAATTACTCTTCCTGCATGATCTGCACAGGGGAATGCTTTTCATTTCTAACTGTTACAGTAACCCTGACATGGCACTTTCTTGGCAGGTTCACTCACGCACACTCATATATATTCTAATATTCCTCTTCTGCATATTGTACCTTGTTTGCTACTGACATCTGTATTACACAGCAGCTGGGAATACTCTATTGTAGCATTGGCAGCCTGATACAGGCATTTATTCCTGACTTTTACAGCACAATTATATATACAGGCAGTACTACCATTACTATAATTTTTATTTCTTACTGCTAATAGTAGGGGGCATTCTGTACTCACCACACTGCCGACACAGGGCATGAGCCTCAACATTCTGGAATCTATCTGCAGCAGCTGTATGGGGAGACATCACACATTGATCACATCTGCACAGTCACAAGTTGAACTTTTTCCATACTTAGTTACAGATACATAAGACTGCATACTTACAGACAGGTGGGACATCCTGTGCTCGGGCTTCTTAGATCCACTGGTCCAAGAGTGCACTCCTCCTCCAATTCTAGTCATTATGGTGGTGACTTACCTGCTCACCAGTCCAGGGAATGCCAGTGGCACTGGTGAGATCGCATGCAAGCTGGTCCCAGACCTCCGCTTTGTATTGTGAGCCCTGATACTGTCCTTGCAGCAGCCTGCCGTCATGGTTTTTTACTAGTAGCCCAACCATGACCCTGGACTCCTGGATGCCCTAACATTGCACTTGGAAGCAAACACCTTTACTGACACCAGACATTTTGGTCCTGCTGCGAGCAATCCCAAATGATTATGACTTTATTCCCACCTGTCCAGTTTACCTAGGGCAGTTTTCCCACACTTTTTCTTGATTGGCCAGTTTTAATATGATGAGCTACGCTTAGCTCCACGCAAATCCGCATAGCAATGCTTACACCAGGAAAGCACAGCTGAAAGCCAGTAAGCAATGCTTACACTAGCTACGCATTGCGTAAATCTATTTTTTTCATTAAATTTATAAATTATTTTTTACTTTTATATTTTTCATATTTCCACCTCTATTGTGCTGTACGTGAGCCATATGATTGACATCTATCATTCAAAGTCCTTAAAAGTTTATTAAATAATTTGGCTGAGAGGAGATTCGAACCAAGCATGTTCTACATACTATATCATTGCAGTGCTACTATGCTACAACAGCGTGATGACATTTTCTATCACAGTAGCACTTGTCTATCATTTTTAGTATTTCAGCCAGGCTAAGCATAGCAGCGCAGTGTGCAAACAAGCTGTGCACCGCTTAAATTTCGGATTTATTTGATGAAAAAAATTACATTTTTTTTTTTATTTTTATTGCTTTCCTCTTGCCCTACTGCTCCATGCATATAGGACAAGAGTGCATACATTTTGGGGTGTGCACTGAAGGCTGTTGCATTCTAGGTTTTGTGTTTTGTTTTCTTTTTTAGTGTCCGTGGACACTGAAATGTTAGATACTTACATTTCAGTGTCTGCGGACACTCGTTTACTATATATTAGAGCCAGACTCTAATATTATATAATGTGACACTCATCTATGTGACAAAGTGCCATATGACACTTTCTGAATGAAGGGGGCATGTTCCATGTGCAGGCACTGCTGACACACACCCCTGCACTCGCTCCAGGTTGGTGTCCATTTAGATTAGATAGCAGGGTGCCTTCATGCATATCCAAGGCATGCTGCTATTCTAAATGGACACCAACCACTCCATGCCAGAATAGTCTTATTGTTGCACAGAGCTTCGTGAATCCTGGGGAAAGTCTAATTAAATATTGAAATAGATATACTTGGTGACTATAGCTAAAGAATTATGAGTATTGTAAGACATGAAATTACAAAATTATTCAAATAAAAATTAGCACAATGTAGAGCAAGGACACCCAGAAACTGTCAATAGTACTTGGGGTAATTGGGCTAATAAAGTAGAATTTTCAAGCATATTTAAATTTGCTAATGAAGAATAAAGAATAAAACCATTCTGAGTACATTGCTATTCTTGGAATACACCAAAACTGAAGAAATACTGATTTAATAAATGTTTAGTATGCCCTGACTTAGAATGGGGTGCATTCCTATCATAACAGTCAAATCTGTAAACATTAGAGAATACAGATGTCAGAAAATCTCACTGAAATATAAATTAATCCTTGTTGCACATGTACACAAAATTATTGTGTGATTATCTCTAGAAAAAAATATGTAAATATGTCTTTTTCCCATTTTACATATATTGATCAGTTCGTCTCTCACAGAAAAACTGAAAAAATAAAGTAACTGTTAGGCACACTTACTTTGAATATATTCTATAGCTGATAATGGTTAGCTTATAAGACTCATGTCAAATTCAAGTATAAGCTGAGAGCATAGATAAGCATTACCCAAAATGTTCAGTAAAATGTATTAATGCTTAATGAATATTCATGTTATTCTATATTAATTTGGAAGATTGCAATGTGACTTTTTGTTTAGTTTCAAAACATATTTTTCAGGCTTTGATCAGGATACTAAGTTGTCTAGAAACAGTCTTACAGCAAATAAATGTATGCATTTTTAACTGATTTGAAAACATAAGAAATTTAATGCAAATATCAAAATATAGACTAGGACCAAAAACATCTTTGGTTCCATGTCAACAAATTGGCCTCTGTAAAGTGTTCTTCAGAAGTCAGACTGTGTCTCTCTTTCTCTCTCCCTTTTATTGACTGTGACAGTGATGCTTTTTGCTTCAGATAAGACATAAGAACAGTAAATGGAACACAAAACAATCTTTACATAATACTGCCATAAATGTAATTCTTATTAAAACTGCACTTAATATTAAAATTACTCTTAAAATATCATTATCTTTTATATCTAAACTATACTACAAAAATAATACATATGTTGAAATTTAGGGAAAACCACTAAAGCTAAAGTGTAGAATCAAAAAATTGAATAATAGAAAAAACGTATTATGTAGATTTCAAAAATAATCCAAACATTCAGAAAAATTTTAAGCTAAACAAAATTCAGGCAATTTTTGCCAACCTTATAAATATATCAAGCTATAACTAAAGTGAGTTGTCATACCTTTTTAAGTGTATGGCTTTTGTTTTGCATGGGTTAGGATAGCAGTATTTCTTACCATAGTGGTAACAGTTATGTTTGTTTTCTTTGGTGGAATTGTATATGTGCCATCTAAAACTGTCAAGACAGAGATTCTGTTGGCATTCTGAAACATATTTTTCTGTGAAATTTTACCTCAGCATGATGTCATGTTATGTAGCAGTGCTAGAATAGAGTTGGAAATATTGTGTGGCAGGCTTTTTCCTGGGTTTCAACTGTGACAAGATAAAAATGTAAATGCAGTTACATTCAATTTTTAACATAATCAATATTGCACTGGAGATTTTACTATTTTGCATAACAATTTCAAGAAGGCACAGTTAAGTTTGAGCAATGGTAAAACAGGTTGTATTTGTGTATGGTACTTTCAGCTGTGTCATGCTTTATTTATTATGCGTTTATTGATTGACTGATTGATTGATTGATTGATTGATTGACAATTGGTGACCAGGAAAAATCTAACTGGGTCGGGAGCTCATTTTCAGCAGATGCCTGGGGAGAAAAGTACCACGCAAATAGTGACATTATTAGACTTTAGAGTTATGTGTACACACAAATAAAGACATTATAGACTTTGTAGTTATGTGTACATTTTTCACACAATTATAGACATTATACAGTATAATAAGTGTACATTTTACATGCAGTTATAAACGTAGTACAATTTAACATGTAGGTAGATTTCAATTTATAGGCAAAACTGCTTGTTATAGTTTGTTCTTAAAATTGGCATAAATTGTGTGTTTTGTTTTTGTGGAAAGAATTACTCATTTATATATTATTTTTAGCTGTCTAAGCTAATATAATGATGTTAGTCGTGCTCATCATACTTCTCAGCTGCCCAGAATATTGCAAAATATCCCTGACTGGGTTTTCACAAAAAGATATGGGGCAGGATTCACGAAGCCTCCGTGTAAGAGTTATAACTCATACACGGAGGCTGCAGTTAAATGGAGTGATGTCAACATGCTTTGCATATTCATGAGAGCATGCTGAATCACACCTAAGGCTAACACGGTCCATGTAAGACAGTAGGGGGCGTGTCCGTAGGCCGAGCCCTGTAAGCGGACACGCCCCCAGAAGAGGAAACGTGCCCAAAGTAAACACCCACGACAGAGTCCACGGAAATGTGAATAAACAGAAAACAACACATGCCCCCACAGACTATGAACAGAAAACATATAAATAAACATGTTATATATTTTTTTTAAATTGTAAAAATGTTTAACAGTGAGTGCGCTCGTTTGCGCGGGCGTGCCCGTAGCGCAGCTACAGTTAGCAGTCAGTGGGAAAGCATATAAGAACTAAATATGCAAAATAAGCCAGGAAGCAATAGCGTAGTGGTAGAGATGTTGGCTGAAGAGCAGGCATTCATGGTTTGAGCCCCCACAACACCAATTTTTATTTTTAGCAAAATAAGCACAAAACAAGTCCCTGACAAATATGTACACATAAAACCACATTTTACGTAAAATGTAATGAAATAGCCCATTTATATTGAAGAAATGTGAGGTAACAAAAGAATAAAAAATGCCAGATGTGCCCATAGCTGAGCTACAGTTTAACAGGGTGAGTGCATCTGCCCGTACATAAGCAGTGGTTTAACTGGTGCAAAATGAGTGCCCATAGCTGAGCAGTGGTTTAACATGCTAAATCTATGTGCCCCTAACTGAGCTGAGTGTAATATGTGTGCTGATAGCCAAATAAGGCTTAAACCAGCATACCCCGTTTGCGCGGAGCTGCGCACCGCGCAAACAAGCTAACCGACGGGCAACGTTGAGCAAGCCGTATCAAAACTGCCTTTACACAGACACACCCCTAAGCATGTCTAGACAGTCATGAAAAATAAAAAGCAGTGGGTAGGTTCGAACCCAGAATACTATACACCATAGTCAAGGTACCAAACCACTAAGCCATGACAGCAGTACCTAGAAATGCAATAATAGCTAATATATAGGAATGAATACAAACTGGAGCATGACAATGCAGGTTTACTGAAGTTGATACAATTCCAAAATGGCCAATCACAGATATGTGTGGGAAAAACGGACTATATAAGCCCCATAGGCGGGAATACACAGCATAAACGATTGTAGAACTGAACTGCAGGCAGAATGACAGGAGTAGGAGAGGGTAGTTGCTTTCAAGCACAGAGGTGGGGCATTGAGGAGTCCAGGTACATGGTCTGGCTCCTAGTCCACAATCATGAGGCCCAACTCATGCAGGGCCAGGTCCTCTGGGGAGCATACAGGGCTGAGGCGTGGGACCGGTTGGCTCATGATCTCACCAGTGCCACAGAGATTCCAAGGACTGGTGAGCAGGTCCATCACCACCATGCAGACCTGAAGAGATGCAAGCAGGACCAACTGAACCTTTGGATCCAGGAGGCCCGGCAAACGCCCAACGCCCCACTACTGAGTAAGTTACATTTAATTATGTATGTAAGAATTTAAACTAGCTGATATTATGGAGATGTGTATTCCAATATTACTTCTTTTATATTACAGCTGCAGGTGTCTGTTCTGTTAACCGCAGAGCCTATGGCGATTGCACCACCAGGCAGGTCAGTAATCCACTACCAGTAACTGTAAAGAAGCATAAAAGTATGACAGTCAGCAAAAGAGTGCAGTGTAGTTACTAAGGAATAAATGTGCATGTAACAGTGTGAAAGTATCTGCAAGTATTGCTTGATTACAAAAGTGTGTTTCAGCCTGTAAGTTAAACCGAAAAATGAAAATGTCTGACATAAATTCTAAAATAAAAATGCCCCACCTGTAAGAAAATAGTACACAACCTGCAGCAGGCTGAAAAGTATAGCTGCAGAAGATGATGAAATCACATGTGTGAAATATATCCCAGTTGAAATACTGAAACATGACAGAAGTGAGACTGCTGGAAATGATTGTAATAACTACAGGTAAAACATGTCAATAAAGCGTAGAAGTAAGTACCATCCTGAATAGTAAAATGAAAGCAAGTGAGAGAGTGAAAGTGTCATGAATCTAGCAATACAGTAGTAATAACCCCTGAATAAAGTATACTGCAGTCAAGACAGAATGAAATGCATGTGAGAATCAAAACCAAACAGCAAAATCTGTTCAAAGTGTTGCTGCATCTGGAATGTGTATCCCAAAATCTGGATATGTTGCTCTCAGTCTGCAATATGCAGATAGGATGATTGTCTGATATACCAAACATCCACACTTGTCTACAGCTATATAAAGCAAATGTAGCAGGATGATGTAGCTGAACAAAGCTAGATATGAATGTGTATGAAGAACAATAAAATGTATATTGATGTTGCAGTAACAGTCCTATCACCAAGTTGAAATAGTTATCATATAGGAAACTGTAGTTAGAACAGTAGTGTGTATATATCTGTAGCTATTAGAAATGTACAGCATATGTATTGGTATTTGAAGGTGTTAATATTATTTTCTTCACCCCACCCTATAACCACATATAACCCATTCCACGTGAAAATGGTATGTGCAATCACAATTAACACCCCTGGACATTTGTCCTGTTGGGTCATATATATTTGCATGTCCGTTGATGCCTCTGCCCTGTTCATACATCCAAACCTGATGGCCTGTTGCCGTCAAACAACCCTGCATGTTGTTGGACTGTGTATTGCTGTTCAAATTATGCATGTGTTATGCACGCTGTTCAATGGTGTGAATATCTGGGTGTTTGGTTAATGGGAATACTAATGCATGCTGTTACAACTAATTGTGAATGGTATTATATGTCACTAACCCAAACTGTCATGACATAATGCAAAACATAGGACGACAGGGAAGGTGGGTTCCAGCGGACCCACCTCTCCCACCTCAGCTGGCGAGTGCACCTGGCACAAGTGCCGAGTCCGGACTCTCCTCCGGTGGCCCTGTGCCACCTGTGGGGTGGAAGCGCTGCAGGGGATGGGGCTCGCTCCCCCCTCTGCAAGTGCGGCCAGAGGAGAACCATCACTCACCCTCCGTACCGTCTGGACTGTGGTGCGTAGGGAGATTCGGGACTCTGTTCTCGAGCCCCTACCCCAGCTTGAGGCATGGGTGGCACAACTAATGGGCATGTCTGTTGCCCGGCCTACACAGCCCCCAGCACAGCCCCGTCCTGGGCAGTGAAGGAACAGTGGCAACTGCCTATGGGTGGGGATATCAGTTCCACTGTTGCCATCTGTGGGCTCATGGGCTCTGAATATCCAAACCTCCGTCCCCGTCAATTGTGTAACCCCCCCCCACACGTGTCATACACCGCCCCTGTATGCGTCTTGTTTGTCTTGTCTGTTTACCTACCCAACCTACCTCCCCAGCTGTACCGACTTCCTTCACCTGACATACCACTCTCACCTGAAAAAAAAAAAAAGGGCACTCTGTACCCACAAAAAAATTACGCCCCATACATAGCTGCGCATTCCACACACATGTCTGCTGGACATGGAATTTATCAATTACAATTGGCTGTACAACAAGTATTAATGTTGTCCTGACACCTCTCCCAGGGGTGGAAGGTTTCAAATGTCACACCAAATTACATACATATGCACAGCTGTTGCTGATAAAGAAATGGGCAGCTATGGGCCTTACCTACATCCCTCCTGCAAATCCCAAGCTTGTTTCCCTACTGTCTTACCCTCTTTGTGACCCCTTTTTCACCACTTTCCTGTCTCCCCATTTTCTTTTCTTTCAAAGAAAATAGCGCGGATGTGTGCCAGAGTAAGCACTGTTAAGCGGTTGTAAGTGGGTGTGTGCATGTGTGCATGGAGCTAACCGCCAGTGCGCATGCGTGAGCTCCACGCAAACCAGCGCTAACCTGGTTACAACTGCTTAAAAGTGCCTTAGTCACTTTGATTGACAGGTCCTGTACTCAGTTCAAAAGCAAAATAAAATCCCACTGTCAGTTCCGAACCCAGGACCTTGGAAACACTAGTCTGTATGACCTACCACTAAGCCATGCCACTTATACAAGAACATTGTGCTAAAATAAATATAACATGTAATAGTAGGGATGAATGTAAAGGGAATATAGGATGTGTAGTACCCAAAGCATGTCATGTAGAATTACTGTCAAAACTACTGGATTCCCACAATAGTACTGTGTGAACACAAACAGCCATGCTAGTTGGTAGCTTATAGGTAATAATGTCAGTTAAAGTACATATATAAATGTATGTATATGTACATATATATATATATATATAAATATATATCTATATATAGTTGTAGGAGTCATTGTGCATACACACTTACTACAGGGAACATGAGAGAGGAATGGAGAAATATGAATCTACAACACAGCCTGAATCATGAGAGAGATACTAACTTTTACACTCACAGAACACTGTCCACAGCATACCAGCATGGTCCCCGCCCTTACAATCTGAAAGGGCAATGCCTATCCCACATACCCTTTTATAGCACTGACCTGAAATCACAGTGAGAACTGCAATCAGTAACTGGCTGTATGCAATTAGCAAATGCTGGCTTACAATTGGTGCAGAGGCCAACACATGGACCTATGCAGATACCTACAAAAGCATCCAGTACTAACACTCCACACATGCAATACATTCATTGCACTGTCTGGAAGCAGACAGAGGGAGAGAGAAAAGTGAGAGAGAGAGAGAGAGAGAGAGAGAACAAAAAAAAAAAAATTATACACTGTGACTCTGTCACCCGAAGCTGTCAGCAGTGACAGTAGTTTTGACCAATTCTTAACTGAGACATTTCAGGCCCTAGCTAGCCATCTACCTCCTAGCTCCCCTGGTCCTGAAAGTAGCACCCCTAGAAACCTACTTGCATTCAGCTGCCAACCAGTCGTCACTTCACTTATCCGTACCTTGATTGAAACAGTGAAACCCACTACACTTTCTGCTGATCAACTCCCTGCCGAGTACCTATCAAAATCAGATGATGCTATTGCTTACCCCGTCTCAAAAGTAATCAAACGAACTATGGTAGAATCTAAATTTCCCACCATCTGGAAAATATCATATGTAATCCCACTTCACAAAGGAGGCAGCTCTACTGAATTCTCCAATTATAGGCCAATAGCTATACTCTCTCAACTTGCAAAGATTATGGAAACTTTATTCATAGACAATTCATGCACCGCCTAATCCAAAATCGCCTTATGGCAGACACTCAGCATGGCTTCCGTCCTCATCACAGCACTACTTCAGGCCTCCTAACCTTTACTAACACCATAAACTATACTTGCAACACTAATTATATATCCTCAGCCCTCTTCTTGGATCTTTCCAAGGCATACGATATGGTTGATCACCAACTTGTAATCCACACCCTGCAAACATTCTGTCTAGATACTGGAGCCTTCCAATGGTTTCAATCCTACCTGCATGGTCGACAGCAGGCTGGCCTCTGGCAGAACAAACTCTCTAACCTTCTACCTAACACCCTCAGAGTACCACAAGGCTCTATACTAGGGCCCTTGCTGTTCTCCATCTTCATTAACAACCTTTATACTGTCATCCCAAAAGTCAGCTGTATCCAATATGCTGAAAACTCTACTCTGATCTGCTCAGCCACATCTCCAGTAGAGTTATGGTCAGCTACCCAGACCAAAACCACAAGAAATGAGCTGGAATCCGTACCCAATACAGGACCTTTAATTACAAATAACTTAAGCAACACGCTTTCGGAGGATACAATGACCCTCCTTCCTCAGAAGACAAAACATTAAAACAAGGTTACAAGATCTTAAATACATACTCAAAAGGTCATTACCAATGTGTCAATTAATAAATACACCTTTACATACCCATTAATTAGGGTAATTTAACCAAACGAAACAACAAGCAGAGGAATGGAAACAGCGTTTTCACAGATTCAGTGTTAAACTTTTAAAATTTAGAATTTAGAATACTGAGCATAAACTGGTTATCACTTTGGTCATATCCTGTTACTGTATTAAAACATAAAACACGTCCTATACATTTCAAATACCTGTGTAGAAAATTATTACATTACTTATAAATAGCCCTAATTTATATATAAAACCATATATTGATATTAATAGTTACAATTGTGTAACCTTAATGAACAGACAGATCTACAATGATAAAAATGCAAATAAGAAAAAAAATATATATATATATATATATATATATATATATATATATATATATATATATATAAAGCAACAGTCACAAAGAAAGCTACTGCACCTCTGTCGGTAAATGCTGAGCTAGATAAAGCACCAAAAAACAAAATTATGTTCGATGTGATTCTCAGCGTTTGCTTTGGGTATATTTTATTTAAGCCTTTGTCAGAATTAGGTTGAAGTCTATGGATGAAGGAGCTGGTGTTTGACTCAACGCAGGTTTCACGTTATACGTGGTGAAGAGGCTTAATGTATATTATAACATAGGAATTAGTGAGCGTTTGCAACGTCCCTTATTCGTGAATGAGGTTGAAGTCTAGAAGGAGGTGGGGTTTGACTCAACGTAGGTTTCACGTTATGCGTGAATACGTGGTGAAGAGGCTTAACGTATATTATATACACAAATACAGGAATTAGTGAGTGCATGAAGCGTTCCTTATCGTATTATTTTAACTATTAATGGATGTGAAGGCTCTTAACTAGATGGATGAATAATTATATTTGGTAAGTCCAATGCAATGTATTGAAATGTTTATTTTTACATTGAGATGGATGCATTTAAGGTTTTGCATATCTCCAACGCTCTGTACAAAATGTATATCTAATATATGCACCTGTCGCTGCTATAACATAAGATAAAGTCTGATTTGGTTGAGTTAATGTACAATGGAATGCCCAGTGGAAGATACCTTTGGAGTATGAATTTTTGTTTGTGTTTGTTTTTGTTCAAGTATATTACTTAGGTAAAAGTTATAGATATGTTACACAGAACTATATGTTTATTTAATATGGTTATTTAATAACAGTTGCTGCTATGAATTAAAGGTTTTATTAAATGTTTATAAATGATTTTAACAGTGTTATACATCAAATCAGGAATGTTTTTCAGTCCTAAGCAGTAGTGAAGGAAGTAATTTGTATCTAAGGAAATGACATCATTATGTATCTGAAGTGTGATAGGTGAGGTGTTATTTAAATACTTGTAACAACTCAGTCTATTGTGGTCTGATGAAGCTCCCGTGAAAGCGCTTACCATTGACTGAGTGCACTCTGGATTAAAATTGCTGTTTTTCTTTTAAAAATTATCTGAGTCGTTTTGTGGTGGAACTTTATGGTTTACTTTTACTGATAGAAGAAGAACTATATTCATGCATGGTTGCTGTTGCTGGTACTTCGTTGCTATATATATATATATATATATATATATATATATATATATATATATATATATATATATATATATATGTGTGTGTGTAATGGAAATAAAAAATAATGTAAAAATATATAATGTAAAAATAAAATAAAAATGCCAAAGTGTGGAACCTTTAAAACTAATAACCAATAACCCACACTCAAAGAACCTTGTACGCCACACTCAGTAAAACTAAACAAGAATTTGTCTCTTTCGAGTAAACACTAAAATAAGAGTTCATCTCTTAAGGGCTAAATGCTTAAGTAAGCACCCAACTTGACACATGGTCATTAAGCCCTGGGTAAATATAAGAAGCTGTACGTATTTGCCAGCATAGTTCTTCTATCTCCAATTGTGTTTGCCAGGAACCACCCCTATCATCTGGCATTATGTGTTTCAAAACAGTAAATTTGAAATGGTGATTTTGATGTAACATATTGTGCTTAGCCAAAGCATTTGACTCATCCTGTCTAGTGATGGCATATTGATGCTCGTATATGCGTTTCTTGAGCTTTCGCTCAGTTTTGCCTATGTAGTAGGCGGCACATACTTGACATATAGCAGCGTATACCACTCCACTAGTATGACAGTTGGCTTTAACTTTAATGCTACACAAAAAATCACTTAACTTAACTTGTGGATCAGTACAAATAAACCTACATTGATTACAACTACCACATTTATTAATACCATTACTATTGTGGGAACTTTTGGGTGGACATGATTCCAAAAGAGCTTTCAAACTTTTCCCCTCTCCTAAAGGTGATCTGGGGTTTGTCACCTAATCTGTTAATAATACCAATGTCCTCTTTCATAAATGCCCAATTCTTATTTAAAACATACCTAATTTGTGTGTGGTTGGTACTAAATGTACACAAAAATCTTGTTGTCCATTCTTTCTTAAGAGAACTTGGGCAGAATTCACCCATATTGATGCTGGTAAACCCTACCACCTCGTCAAAAGAATCGGGTGATGAATCTTGTTGGCTGGTAAGGGCAGTGGGTGAGGAACATGCCGGAATGGATAAAAGTATGGGCTTAAAGTGACCGCTCGTTCTTTTATGAATGACCTCGGATTAGACTTCTTGTACAAGATGAAGAGGGTAACCTCTATTAAGGAACATGTCACTAAGCTGCTCACATTCATTCAAAAAATCCGCAATTTCGGATACCATCCGTGCTGCCCTCACCATTTGCCCCTTCACTACAGCCTTCTTTTGATGGAAGGGGTGGCAACTTGAAAAATGAAGAAAGGCATTCGAGTAGGTAGGTTTACGATATATAACACTTTTAAATGTCTTACCTACTAGATCTTTGGTTAACAGAATATCCAAATAACTAATACTCGAATCCTGTGGATCGTACGTAAACTCTAGAAAGGTGGTGGTTTTGGCCAAAAATTCTAAAAATAAAGGCACATTTTCTGGAAGACCTTTCCAAAGAATAAACATGTCGTCCTGGTAACGAGTGTACCAGGCAACGTTGGAAGAAAACATTTCTGTTGGAAATATGAATTTTTTCTCCCAGTAGGCGAGCACCACATTTGCAAAGCTGCCACCACACGGTGACCCCATTGCTACACCCAATTTCTGCAAGTAGGTTTGTCCATCAAAAACAAGAAAATTATTAGACAAAACGATTTCTAGAAGGGTTTCTACTAAATACACAACATCGTTGTTTATGTTGAGATCATACATGAAATCTCTTACCCACTCAATACCAATTGCCTGGGGAATGACAGTATACAGGTCCTTAATGTCGAACGTTAACAACCAATAGTCAGCTTTAAAGGGGAATGTTGTTAAGATTTTCCAAAAAACTCCATGAGTCTTTACATATTTGGTCTTGTTGATTTATGCATGGCCTTAGAATGCTGTCCACATATTTAGCACAAGCATAGGTGGCAGATCCCCTTCCATCCACAATGGGACGGAATGGGGGTTCTATAAGTGATTTGTGAATTTTAGGGATTCCAAATAGGACTGGAATCCTTGGTGCCAACATTATAAGATACTGATATAACTTGATGTCAATTATCTTTTCAAGAAACAAATCTTCTATGGTGCTACGAATCTTGTTATGTGCTATATTAATCTCATTCCTGCTGACTTTTTGGTAAGAATCGGTGTCAAGGAGTTTCATAATTCTCTCCACATAGAGGAATTGGTCCATTAGGACCAACCCACCACCCTTATCTGGCTTCATTACCCTAATGTTACAATCGTGCAAGATTTTGATAAATTCACGTTGGGATTGTGTGATGTTAATAGTGTGAGGGTGGGTGGTGCTTTTACTGTTGTTCATAGCCCTAATGTCCAATTCACAAGCTCTTTCAAAAATATGTAAGGTATCGTTTAGGGGTGGATTGAAAACACTGGAAACCCTCAAATGGGGTTCACACGATTTGCAATCACCCATAAGGAGTTTGAGATTAAGTTTTCTTACATATAACTTAAGGTCCATGATACACTTAACCAAATCAAAGCCAGAATCAGGAACAAAGGACAAACCTTTTGAGAAAAGCTGAAGCATTTCAGAGTCAATAGTAAAAGAAGTGTAGTTAAACACTTTAAAAGTCACAGGTATCATCACAAATGGTTACAGGATCAGAAAATCTGCCCATTAAGTCCTGTGTTGTGTTTTCCGATTCCTGAAAAAATATTGATTGTGTTTCCCTTGACCTTATTGTTGCTGCTTTGGTTTTCTCCCTTGTTGTTGGCCTTGCTGAAAATTTTGTTGATTATTGTACGGGATACGAGATGACTGGGAAGGTAAGGGATTGTCTGTAAAATTAAAACCTTCTTCCGTCGAATCTCCATTGCAACTGATATTCTTATTATTTAAGTTTCTTTTATTTCTGTGGACAGTAAGCCCTGGATCCTCAGAATCAGTAATGTCCTCAGAAACAATTGGCCTATCATTTACTACCCCAAATCCCTGTGGTTTGTTAAACACAGCTGGGGGGCGAGGGTAAGCTATGTTGGTGGCATATTCATGTATGTCTCTTTTAATTTTTTTAGATTTGGTATTAATCATCTTAACTAGTGATGCTTCAATACTTGAAAATATGCGGGTGTAGTCATATTTATATCTGAAAAAATCCACATCCTTCTTAATATTATTTTCAAGTTGAACCAAATCACTCTTTAATACATCAATGTCCTTGTTATAGTGAGAAATTAACAAGCCCATAAACTCGAAGGCTTGTTTGTCAAACAGCTGAAGTAATTCCCTATGGAACTCAGAGCCCTCCGTCAGCCCCACAGGAAAACGCCATTGTCTAAGCCCTTTAGGCACCAACCCTTTTGCAAGACATTCCTGTAGATAAGAGACTTCAAGCTGTAGTTTCCTACACTTGAACATCTTGTTGTCAAACAAGTTAATAAACTCAGAAATGTTACTTACTGTTGGTTCATCCCCTTGTAACACGTTTGAAGAGGAAACATTAAAGAAATTTGTTTTGTTCAAAATTATGTTTATGTTAGGACAACCCAAACCCAAAGCCTCTTCGTTTGGTTGCAAGTTATTAAATGCTGTGTCCGTACCATGAAAGGATTGCCCTGGTTGAATAGAAACGCCAGGCGAAGAAGCGTTTAATCCGGACGCACGCGTTGGAACCTCGCTGTTGTGAGACAGCCAAAAAATGGAATCTGTCTGACATGCATCATTTCCATTGAGCGCTTGCCCAATGCTGAGCCAGAGGTATTGGGTTGAGAGGAACCACGCTGTCCACCCATTTGCAAGCCATCCATCCTCTGCGTGAGATTATCCAATCTGCCCATGATCAAATTTAGCAAAATAGTAAGATTGCCTTGTTCGTTGTCATCCCCGGTAGATGTTTGGATTGAAGCCGTTCCTTGGCCAGATGCTGGTGTGTACAATGAGCCCTGGGGGGAGGAATCCAAATCGCTCATATCGAAAAAACTCACAAACTCAAGAAATGCACAAACTAGAAGCAAAACCACAAGAAATGAGCTGGAATCTGTACCCAATACAGGACCTTTAATTACAAATAACTTAAGCAACACGCTTTCGGAGGATACAATGACCCTCCTTCCTCAGAAGACAAAACATTAAAACAAGGTTACAAGCTCTTAAATACATACTCAAAAGGTCATTACCAATGTGTTAATTAATAAATACACCTTTACATACCCATTAATTAGGGTAATTTAACCAAACGAAACAACAAGCAGAGGAGTGGAAACAGCGTTTTCACAGATTCAGTGTTAAGCTACCCAGACCACCTTTAATACAATAGAAAACTGGCTTTCTGAACATCGTCTGATCCTAAATCCCAAATAAACTAAACTGCTGTTATTTCACCAACACGTAGGTCTACCACTTTCACCTTTACCATAACATCAACTGATGGCACAATAATCTCCCCTGACCCATCTACTAAACTATTAGGTGTCATCATAGACAATAATCTCAAATGTGACCTACATGTTAACCAAATTATCAAAGCCATCAATAAAAAACTAGGGTCACTTTACAGAATAAAAGCCTTCCTAGCCCTTCCAGCTAAAGGTGCCATAGCTCGCTCACACCTTCTTTCAACCCTTCTGTATGCATCCCCTCTACTCTCGAATATGAACAAGACTGTCCTTAACAAACACTCAATTTGCTACAACCACATTGCCAGGTTTGCCACTGGGCTGCCTTTTAGGACACATCATTGCATCAATCTAAAACAGCTTGGTTGGCTTGCAATACCCAGCCTAATACAGTATAACCAACTGATTATGGCCTATAAAATCCTCTATAATCCGGACAATACTCCTGCACTTCAACTATTATCACCCCCAATAACAATCCTAGACAGCTTTGATCCTCTAACAAACTACTAATTCAGACTAGCAAATTTAATAACACAGCTGGTGATTCTCTCTTTGCAAACTCTGTAAGTAGATCCTGGAACTCACTTCCAGCTGATATTACCTTACTTTCCACCTTAGGTCAATTTAACACTAGACTCAAACAACATTTGTCACTTAACTGGCTATGTCAATGTATCAAGCCTGGCTAACTTGAATGTGTAAAATCTGTGAACCAGTTTACTGTGTAATTTAATTTAATCCTGACTTGTGTGCAGGACTAACATTAACCTGTGGAGCATGTTTAACTTGCTTACTTATGTAATCTCTGTAAATAATCTGTTTGTAATATGTAATGCTGGTATTATGTAATGCTGTATCTGCTTACCCTTGTAGCTTTTCTCCCCGAGCCTCCCCTGGAAATGGACATGCATCCAGTCGGACTATCCCGGTCAACAAATGTAGGATAAATAAATAAATAAAATATATCACAGTGACTACAAGACAAGTCAGACATTGACACGCACTGACAGCATGCTGAACACACTGGGGCATACATGGGGACTCAGAATAGCATCCTGCCTGAGCATCACTCACCTCCGCAGCTGGCACACAGGCATATGTTCCGTTGGAACAGAGCACATGCCACACATGGCACACACATCCCCTGTGCCACACACTCACAGCCTGTAAGGCTACACAACACACCTGCTACAGACGTGTCAGGTACCTGTCTTGGGTGCTGCACTGGGGTCCCGCTCAACAGGCTGTATCTGGTGAAGGTCACAGTGATATGCCTCAGGGGCACTATGGTCCACCACAGAGCACATGCATACAGGTCAGTCAGAGGCATGGACACATATGACTCACTCATTGACCATGCCAGTATGGCTGACCTGAGACATACCTCCCTGGACTACATGATAGGGAACATAGAATGGATCTCTCAGCATGTGGCACAGGCCAGTATGAGCCTGATCTTGGTTGCCAACATACCCTCACCAGGTATGCTACCACTATATGTGGGAAGGGTGTTGTATGTCTACATTATGCTCAGTCTCCACTGTCATTCATAGGGTATCCGCTGGCTGTCAACGTGTGCTTACATGCTAGGGAAGCCACAGTGATGTGCAAGGGTCATCTTGCACTTGACACCCATGGCCCGATGTATAATGGCAAAGCTCCTTGGTACACACATACTGCCTTATGCTAGGACACTAACAGTGCTGCTACACAACAACAGCAGTATACACCGGAAGATGCATGCACCAGACACTGTCCTCAGCATGGTGAACTGCAATGTCTGTGCAGTACCAGATTCCTGATTCATGGCTCACAGGTGTTACCCATCACTGACAGGTTATGCCCCATACCATGCCTGTCATCCCCTACACATGTAACACACATGGACAGGGAGGTGGTATCCCAAGGTACCACAGATACACACACCTCCAGGTTGTTGGCACAGCACAAAGCATCAGGGCCTAATCATGTGCAGCTAACAGTGTGTCGGACTGCCATCTGGTTCATAGCCTGGTACACACAAACCTCCCATACGCAGGAAGACCACCTATCCTCCATAACAACACTGGCAATATGACAGTCTCACGAACTGTGTTTATATGGCTGGACTGCATCCAGCCAAACATTGTGCGTGAGCATTACTGTAGCTACAACACACTAGTTGAAGGGTTCACAGCATGTGGTTACTGAATTGCAGTGGAATGACATGTTACCACTACCACAACAGGTGGGAACATGCAGCACCTGTACATCGACTACATGTACACTATATGGCCCAGACCAGATGTGTATCCCCTGCTGTAGGTATTTTACCATATACACCCACACTGTATAGAGACATACCATGTGCGGACCCTGCACAGTAAGACACAGTCATATTGGTATACATTGCAAATACCATTTATCCACTCGAGGCATGTGTCAGACATGGTAACTACTGCAGGTCACAGGTATTTATGTGTATGTGTCACACACTTACATCATGTGTGCAATGCCATTGCTGGTTTAGGCAATGGCATGCATTGTTATGTACAAAGACCCACACAAGGTCATACTGTGTGACACAACCACACGTGGCAGTTGTGGGTTACCAAAACATACCTATCTGTACTCTGACAATGGTAATAGACACAGTAGCAGAGCGCACTATTGGCATTACTAGTCAACTAGCCCTGTTTGGCTGTGCTGATAGTGTGGTGACATCCCCTGTGTTTACTGGGGGAATATGCAGCATCTGGTGTATTGTAGTATTTGCCAAAAGGATCTGTTCTCTCACACTTGCATTTACACACACCCTACTACCCCCACACACACGCACACTTGCCGGATTCATTCCCCTACCTAACTAAGTCACGACACGTGAGAGAGACGCATTAGCAAAGCGCACTATTCGGATTACTAGATAGTTTCTCTTCTCTGGCTGTACTTATAGGGTGCTGACAACATTAGTATTTTGAAAGGGTAATTTGCATCAGGTAGTGTGATCTCCTGTTTGCCAAAACTAACATGTTTTTCATACGGAAATGCACACACACAAACTCCCCACATCCAAACACACACACATGCCATTTATAGGTTTCAAACTCCTACCTAACGACATTCGGGAGAGACGCATTAGCAGAGTGTGCTATTCGCATTACTGGTAGGCTTCCCTTCTCCTGCTGTACTTATAGGGTGCTGACATCATCTGTGTTTAGAAAGGGGAGTGTGCATCCTGTAGTGTGTTCTCCCAGTTGCCAAAAGGGACATTTCCCTCACACAAAATTGCACACACACTAGCCCCCCTCATCCAAACACACACACTTGCCATTTGCAGGATTCACACCACTACCTACCTATGTTATGACACTCAAGACGGATGCATTAGCAGAGCACACTATTCGCATTACTGGGAGACTTCCCTTCTCCTGCTGTACTTATAGGGTGCTGACATCATCAGTGTTTAGAAAGGGGAATGTGCATCCTCCTAGTTGGCAAAAGGGATACTTCTTTCAAACAGTCTTGAACATGCACTAACCCCCTCCCCACACACTGAGCATGTACAGGATTCAAACCCCTACCTATCTATGTTATGACACTTGAGACAGACGCATTAGCGGAGTGCACTATTCGCATTACTGGGAGGTTTCCCTTCTCCTGCTATACTTATAGGGTGCTGACATCATCAGTGTTTAGAAAGGGGAATGTGCATCCTGTAGTGTATTCTCCTAGTTGGCAAAAGGGATACTTCTTTCAAACAGTCTTGAACACACACTAACCCCCTCCACACACACTAAGCATGTACAGGATTCAAACCCCTACCTAACTATGTTATGGCACTCAAGATGGACACATTAGTGGAACACGCTATTCGCATTACTGGGAGGTTTCCCTTCTCCTGCTGTACTTATAGGGTGCTGACATCATCAGTGTTTAGAAAGGTGAATGTGCATCCTGTAGTGTATTCTCCTAGTTGGCAAAAGGGATACTTCTTTCAAACAGTCTTGAACACACACTAACCCCCTCCACACACACTGAGCATGTACAGGATTCAAACCCCTACCTAACGATGTTATGACACTCGAGACGGATGCATTAGCGTAGCACACTAGTCACATTACTGGGAGGTTTTCCTTCTCCTGCTGTACTTATAGGGTGCTGACATCATCAGTGTTTAGAAAGGTGAATGTGCATCCTGTAGTGTATTCTCCTAGTTGGCAAAAGGGACACTTCTTTCAAACAGTCTTGAACACGCACTAACCCCCTCCACACACACTGAGCATGTACAGGATTCAAACCCCTACCTAACTATGTTATGACACTCAAGACGGATGCATTTGCGGAGCACGCTAGTCGCATTACTGGAAGGTTTTCCTTCTCCTGCTGTACTTATAGGGTGCTGACATCATCAGTGTTTAGAAAGGGGAATGCGCATCCTGTAGTGTGTTTTCCCAGTTGCCAAAAGGGACATTTCCCTCTCACAGCCTTTCACACACACAAACCCCACTCACCCACACACACACACACTGAGCATTTGCAGGATTCGAACCTCTACCTAACTATATTATGACACTTGAAGGAGATGCATTAGCAGAGTGCACTATCCGAATTATTGGGCATCTATTCTGCACCTGTAGTATTTATAGGGTGCTGACATCTTTATTTCTACAGAGGTATGTACATGTAGTACTACCTGTCAGGTGGGGGATAGCATATATATGCATTTGCAGCCACCTACGTCAGGGTCAGATATGCACTTCGCACTGGCAGGTTATGTTCTATACCATGCTTTGGGACCACAGGACCTGTAACACACAACACAACCAGTCCATAACACCACACCCACATCCAGGACACACACTTAGCTTCCCTGGGAACACTGCCAGGATATGCAGGTGTCAACATACACCATTCCAGTTGTTAACATCAGGTACAGGCATATTGTGTGTGAGAACTACTCAGGCCTCTACCACTTTACCCTACAGCCACTACAATTTGTGGGTCCATGTGCTATGGCAGAACCACACACTACAGCCACATGGGGGAATACATATTGCACCTGTCCATCTGCAACGTGGGTACTCACTGTTCCACACCAGAGGTAGACCACCATTGTTGATATCTGACCATACCCACCTTTCCCTGGACATCCATATCCCATCTCCACCCCCAGGCAAGGTTGTCACTGCACACAAACTGTATTTAGCACAAGCAGACTCTACACTTGTGTAGACTGAGGTGGACGACTTCAGAGGACCCATGCTGGAGGACTATACTGGCCACTCAACATAATCCTTGACAATTGCATTCTATGAGCATGTGTACGGTTTGCATTGGTCATGCTATCCCACATATACCCATGACTGCTCCACAACAAGACACCTGTCAGCTGTACACCAGCCATATATGCGCCGTACAACAGACAGAGTGACCTAATACATTGCAGAGCTGTAGCCCACAGAGGGAGGATATCTGTGAACAGTTCCGGCACGGCACTTCATTCACACATACTCATTACAACACAGTGTTGACAGTGGAATCGTCCAGAGAATGCAGATAGGGCTCCCCTCAGTCTGTTATTGACGGACACCTACTGTCAGAGATCCTCAGCAACCCTCTCACAGCACACACCGACAACATGGCTGTGGCTTAGCACATTCAATCCCTGGGTCCTCCACGGTGCCCCTGCTTGACAGAGACACAGCTCACTAGCCTCACATGTTGCCTTCTGTGACCTACTTTACAGTGGCACAGTAGCCTATTATCCTGGGGATGCAGATGCCAAGCACACTCTGGCTGAGCTGTCATTCCCTAGGGCAACAAGCCTAGTATTGACCTCTACACCCATATGTTCAATTGTCGGATGCACAATATTTGTTGTGCTGTTCTACTGTTTGCAGGTCTTTATTGCCATAGCATTCCCTGTTCCTACGACCAACTTGTGTATCTGTGGAAGATGTTTGCATATGACGGCGATCCACTATATCACTTATGTCTCTGTAGTCATTTTCTGTGTGCACTGGGCTGATTGCTGTGCTGTGGTTGGTTCCTGGACTGACACGTACAAATACCAGATATGTGTGGCCAACTGCTAAATGGAGATATGGCCTAAGTGTGTGAGCATGCCCAGGTCAGCCTTTCCATGGCATGTTGTCTGACATATGCCTCATTTATCAAAGTGTGCGAGCATGCCCAGTGTGAGCTTTCCATATGTTGCACTCTGAAGTCCACCACATATTTGGGTGTGCGTGAACTTCAACAATATCTCACGTTTATGGTTGTGTGTTGGGTGTCATGTTGTGTACTAACTGGCCAACTGCTTTGTGTCTGCCACAACAGGGATTATACTGTGCCCACAGGGATTGCATGGGATACTTTGCAGACAGTTTTCAACATACTTTCATAATGACCTAACACTGTAGTACCGTATAGTGTACTGGTTCAGTACTTTCACTGTGGTGGACAGTATCCTGGGCTTTAGTCCTATGACTGCTTGACATCTTCATAGTGAGCACAACAGACTGTGTAGGGGCCAGTTGTGCAAATATGACCATGTTGCAATATGTTCAGATATGGACTACCTACACCAGGCTCGTCCAACATTGCTAGTGTATTCCACAACATGGGTGGACATTGGCAAACACTAGCGATGTTCCCTAGGCCATTTCTGATGCTAGTCACAGGGTGTGTTTGTCCTTCGACACACATTGTAACTGGAGTTTGCCATGACATATGTCATGGTTAGTATACTGTGCCTCCATCTACCTCTGACATAACAGTGATACCCAGGGTTAGCCTACCATCTCCCATACACTCATCAGGATTCCTCTTGAGGGGTGTCAATATGTGGCTCTCTGGCTGACCTGTACCAGGAGTTTACTGAAGAGTGGGGGTGCCTTCTGTGTTATGGATCATTCTGTACAGCTTGTCCTATGTATGTCAGTGCTGGGGTTCAGGTCTCTCATGTGCATAGCTCACTGCCATTCAGGTTGTACAAGGTGCAACATGTTCATTCATTCCAGGTTGGACATGGCTTCATACATCAGGCAGCTTTGTTGTAGCTGGGAAGGATGGCAGTGTGTGGGGCTGCAGTTTGTTTACTCAGGCAACACATGGCATCTGTTCATGCTCTTTGCTACCCCTGGTGGGGTACTGTTGTGGTCTTTACAGCTGATGGAGGTGTCTGCTGTGGTATATCCCACAGGGGCTATTGTAGTCAGTTGTGACGCTGATGGAGGATGGCTGCAGAGCCACAGTGAGTTCCCCTTATCTACATCTGCCAACCTTCATGTTTGGGTGGGTATATGGTACATGTTTCTGTGAACACTACAGCCACATGTTTGTCCAGTGCAGGATATTTATCACCTTTTGTACCCAGGTCTCACATTACATGTTAGGTACCTCATGGGTTAACACCTGTGTGGTAATTTGTGGGCACTTACTGTATATCCACGGTGGTTGTCTATACACAGTTCTGCAATTAGCTTGCTGACATGGCTATGGCTACAGTTGTCTGTTTGTAGGTGGCCCTTTTGTGGGTTGCTTGTGTCAGCTGGGGGTCGGATATGGTGGGCTGTTTGTACTCCTCTGCATACATGTTCAGTCACAGTACTTCCATGTTGGCCTATACCTATGGGACATATATACAGAACGGGGGTGGGGGGGCCAAGACCAGGCCTTGTGGGATGCTACTCATATCCGCTTTGTAGTCTGACATGGATGCGGCATGTCTGACCATGTCAGTTCTGTCCTTGGTCTGGTTTGCAACCCCTCTATTGACATAGGGGTATATATTTAAGCTGCTGAACATATCCATACTGAACTCGTACGGTATTGTCTAGAAGCATGTGCACGGTCCAGCTACACTGTGTGGACCACATTGCCCTCATCAATGACCTTAATGATTGCTTCAAATGGGTCAGACATGTTTAGGGGCAGGTTCTGCAGTTATGACAGCCACACTGTGTAGGGTCCAGTATCAGTAGGTCCACAATAGCCTTCTGTCTGCGGTACATACTGATCCTTTCCATAGCTGTGCAGAACAAGCTTGTCAGGATCCTGGGGTGGTAGTTTGGAGTATCCATTCAGGCAACACCTTTGTTGTGATGGACCACTGTTGTTGTACACTGCTCTTTGGGTACATATCCTGTGGTAAGGCTGACATTGGGCAGTAGTGTGATTTGGCATTCCATTATTCTTGGAGTCCATGTTGGCCTCAGCACAGGACACCATCACATACCTTTGCTGCTGTGTGTTCTGCTTTGCAGATGATGGCTGTTACCTCAGCATCTGCAATGTCAGGGGACCATCAGTCTGCTGGGATAGGTATTTTGCACTCGGGGGGGTGTTTGCACTACACCTGACAGGTTGTATGTTAGCAATATGTGTGTGTGTTTGGTATGTTGTTTGTAATATCTGTGTGATTCGGAGCATGGTTCCTACCATCAGTTGGGTAACCCTTGTGATTATCCTTAGTGTCCTGTACGTTTTGTATCTTCATAGGTTCATGGGTTCATACTAGGCTATACACCCTAGGCCATTAGGAAGCCTAGCCAGAGTGTGTGTGTCTTTCGCCACCCCTTGCTATGTTCAATTATGGCCATTTATGAAGTTCTTCACTGTGCCTCTGTCTGGTCGTGACACAGTGAGGACCCCCAGTATACATGTACGGTCATCCATCCACTTGGCAATATTCCTGTTGAGGGGTGTCAGTGAGGGGCTCTGCCTACCATGGATTGGGATCCTGTTTCTGGGTGTGAGGAGCCTCTGGGTTATGTATCTGTCCCTCCAGCACATCTTATTTCATTATGTGTTGAGGCTGATATATGTGACTCTCACAGCTCCAATGGCTTGGATTTCCTGTGGTGGAGCATGTCCATTACTCCTGTGTTGGACATGGCCTTGTACAACAGACATACAATGCCTCTGTGACTGCAGTCAGCTGGGGTGTCTACAGCCAGGCAGCATATGACATATATTTCACACCCTTTATCCTGTTGGTGGGGTAACTATGAGGTCTTCCGAACCACTGCAGGTGTCACGTACGGTACATCCCATATGAGTCATTGTACTAGATTATGGGTCTGATAAAGGAACAGTACAGCGGCACAATGACCTCTGTTGATGTTGATGTGAATCCTTTCATGATACGGTGTCCAGTATCGACAATCTTCATAGCCACATTGGCATTGTGGGTGTCACATGACAGATTAATGTCGACCTGTGTCCCTAGGTCCCTGATTACTCCTTGCATACATAATGGTTTGACACCTATGTGGTAATTTGTGTGTACCTTGTCTGGTATTTGGTGGGACATTCATACTGTCCAGTGTCTTCGGATGTCTGGGTGGAGTTCTTGTGTGTGAGAGTGTGGTCTGTCGCATGCTACAGACTGTACAGCAGTTTTGACTACAGTTATGTGCACATGGGTGGTCTCCACTGCTTTGTGCATTGTCAGTTACCTGGCAATATGGGTGTCTGTGCTGCATATGGATACTCCCCTCCTTTGATGTTTTGGTGCAGGTGTTGGGGCCATAACACATGATATGTGGTATAACCTAGTAGTGCTGGTGTGCTATCACTAGGCTTGCAGCAGGCTTCTGTCACTGCACAGACATCAATGTTCTCCATAATGGGAAGTGCCTCAGGGCATGCATATTGCAGTTTACACATCTGGCATTGGTCAGCATTACCCTTATGTTTCCTACCACTTATGTTTTCTAGGGTGGTGGGTAGTCTTTTGGCCTTGCCTACATACGGCTCTATGGAGGCAGCAAAGGCCTTATCCAGTATCCAGACACACGGGTAACAGCTGCAAGCCATCCCTGGAACAGCAGCATGGCTTGTCATGCTTGACATCTCAAGCAGACAGACATTAGACCCTCTTGGACTGACAGCTGTAACTGTGCCAGCTGGTAAACATGAGCATTCTGTGTTTGTACTGTGGCATCATTCTTGGTGAGGGTTGGATGCTGCACACAGCCAGTGTCATACCGCCCTGGGGTACATACTCAGAGGGACCATCCATGTCTCTTTTGATGTTGACCAGGGAGGTACATCTCAGGTAATTCACACCAGCATGGACATTGAGTGCATCATATTTCTGCTTGCTTTGGGGTGACCTGCGTACTTGTGTTATGTGGCATTTTGCGGCAGCCTACAGGCAGCTTACTCTACCCTTTCCCTTGTTCAGTCTGGTGAGTGGGACAGCAGTGTGTCTGCCTATACAGACACCTATTACGACTGTATCAGACATGTTGTTTCTCCTTCTGGCCTGTGACTGTTTGGCACACCAGCTTTGCGTACTATTCGTTGCATGTGCTATGTTTGAAGGTTGTGGTTGCTTGTGATCTGCTTTGGAGGCTTCTGTTGGTGTGGTGTGTTTGTAATTAAGGCCTCCGGGAATATTTGTCTGTGTTTATGTGTTTGGTTTACAGTTGTGGTAGGTCTATGTGGGACTGGGTTTGTGGTGTATGTGGTTACCTTCTCCTCCTGACTAGTTTTGACAGTACTGAGTTGGTGGAGCTCAACCTCTGGTTTGGATACATGGATGCATCTATCACATATATTTGTATTTATTGGGGGGGTGTTGTGGTTGTCTGTGTACTTGGGACTGGTGTCACATTGCCTCTGGATTCACAGATTCTACTTGTTGTGGCTGGACTTTTAGTAGATTGTATGTGTGGACATATGTTATTGACATACTACTGGTTAGTGATTACTTCCCTTTTTATGTTTGCTCTATCATGTGTAGCTTCCTCATTCTCTTGCATGGTTTGGTAATGGCTGGAGTCCAGCATGCCAGATGCCTGCGTGTATGGCATTGTGTGTTGTTGTTATTTGTGATTGCATACTCCAAGCATTCCTGGCTGTGTTCATGGAATGCCTGTATAAAATGTTCTGTGGTGTGTACCATATTCTGCACTTGCACAGGGACTTTTGTGGATTCAACATCAGTTTTGAGGGCTGCAACCTATGCTTTACACATGTTTTTCACTGTGGTATTCTGGCCAGGGACTGGGGTCAGGATGTGTATATCCAGTGTGATTACTCTATGGTCTGGTCTTACCAGTGAGGGGTACACTTCTCATCTTGCCATCCAGTACACATGTTGCTGATTATCACATCCAGTATGCTTACCCCTCTTGTGGGAGTGGTACATTGTTCCTGGGCATTTTGGTTTATGGAATCTGGGTAATTTTCTCTTACTGTGTTGGTGCTAGTATAATGCTCCCGGTGTATGTCTGGGTATTTTCAGTCAAGCAATATAATGTGGTTTGGGGGGATTAATATATTCATGTATTCCAAAATAGGCCAGGTGCAGTTCCTGGTATTAGGACAGTAGTCTGCAGCAGGCTATATACTGGGAGGCGGTTTTAGCGATTGGTATTTGACCTTGGCTAATCCATGCTGCTTCTTGTTGTGGTACCAATATGGGGGTGTGGTTATCCTTGCTATTTCTTGCTAGTCACCCTCCTTTTGTAGCTTGTTCCATATTTTGCGGCTGTACAGCACAGTATGCGGTGTGACCTGGTAGTGTTAGGGTGCTGATGTGAGCCTTGACCCAGTTCTCTATTACAGGACTGGTATTAACATTCTCCATACTGTGTGCGTTTACACTGCACACATCTTGCTGTTTATAAATCTGTCATTGGGTAGCATTACATCTAGGTACCTATCCCTTGTAGAACCTATGAAGGTAGGTTTGTGTTTTGAGACTTACCTATTCAGGGCATGCTGTGGGTACTGACAGCCTTTGCCAGTATCCATGGGGCATGGCATGATAGGTGCACACCACCTCTAGCAGGTGGTGCATCATGTCAAGCTCCGCATGTCTTCACAGCCTGAAACACATTGGCTCCCCTTTGACTAACTGCATTACTTCAGCCAGTTATTGCACTTGATCATCCCATCGTCATTTTGTGGCTTCATGCTTGGTGAGGGTGGATGTTAGTCAGGGTGCTCAGGTGTGCATATAGTACATGGTGGTACATTACTTAACACATAGCATTCATGCCTCAGGTGATGCTGCAGGGCTGCCTCTGTCTGATGTGCATATTACACGTCCCTGTACATGTTTGTGAGCAGGTCATGTCATTTTAGGCATCCATGTTATTATTTGAGTGAGTCAGAGGGGGTATCATTCCCAGGGTTCCTACTGAGCCAGTGTATGTGCTATGCATTGCCTCTTTGCCAAGGCCAGGGCATACTGGGCATGCCTCCTTCTGCCTACTGGGGCAGGCTCAGGTTGTTCCTCCTCCGAGTCACGCTCTGCCTGTGATGGCCTTGGCAATGGTGGGGGGCTGATTGGCCCGGCCCCATGCTGGTCCTGCTGCAGCTGTTTTTGCAAGATCATATTATGTAGCATAGCACATACCATGACAATTTGGGTACATGTAGTTGGTGTGTACTGCAAGGCTCCACCAGATGTGTCCAGACACCGGAACCGTGACTTGAGCAGCCCAAACACATGCTCTATTACATTACGTGTTTGTGCGTGTGCCTCATTATGGCGTTCCTGTTCAGGTGTGTGTGCGTTTCTGATGGGTGTCATCAGCCACGGCTCCAGTGCATAACCTGCATCCCCCACTTGGTGTCCGTGTGGGATGTCCCCATTGGCAAATGTCTGGTACAGCTGCGTCAAATGCCAGATGTGGGAATCGTGGTAACTCCCAGGGCAGCCAGCACACACATTCATTATTATGCCCTGGGCATCACACACGACCTGGCAGTTGATGGAGGGGAAGCCCTTGCGGTTAATGTAGGCCCTACCCCACTCACTGGCTGGTGCTTTGATGCGTATGTGCGTGCAGTCTATTGCGCCCAGTACCTCAGGGTATTCCGCTATTTGCTGGAAGAGACGCATATTGCTGGCCAATACCTCACGGGCATTGGGGAAATATACATGATCACAGACATATGCTGACATGGCATCCAGGAACTGGTGCAGTATCTGGAGGCTGATGCCTGTGATATCCCCATCATATCACCAGTTGGTCTCTGGAAGGTACCTGTTGCTAGTATTCTTAGGCCAACACATACCTTGGTTCCCACTGGGATGGGTTCCCCTCTGTTGGTTCTGTGTGTGAGGCGTGGCCTGCACAGCTCAACTATTTGCTGCAGGAGCTCTCTGTCCACTCTATAGCGCTCTACTATCTCCAGCTCATGTAACCCGTGGTAGGTGACCCTGGGCCTGTACACTCTTCTCCGTCTCCTCACTGTGGGTTGTCTGGCACCATCTGCATTGTCACCACCCTCAGCAAGTCGCCTATGTCTCATTATGACAGCTATGGCAGCCCCTAACATTTCTGCTCTGAGTTCAGCTTTTTCAGTTTTCACTTCTATTAGCTTACTCCTGTCTTGCAGTGTCTCTTAAGGGAAACATCCTGCACTACTGTTTGCAGAGTTTTAAGTGCTGGGCTGGGCAACTATTCTGCCTGTGTAATTGCCTGCTTCTAATTGTTTTCACCTGCTAGCTTCAGCAGTTATCCCTGCTAGCTTCCTATTAATTCTGTTGCTTCCTTTTTCCTCTCTGTTTCCTCAGGGGGGAGCAATGTGCATACTATCAGAAACAAGCTCACAGTGGCTTACACGTGCGCACACGTGCTTACACGGTTTAGAATCTACTTCTTCAGGTTAAAACATGCGTACACCCGCGCAAACACTGTTACACGTCTGCCAACAGCCTCCAACATACTCAGCCTGCCCTACACGCGCGCACACCTGCGCAAACAGTGTTAAACATCTCCCAACACGCTCCCACATGCTCAGTCTGCCTTACACGTGCGTACACTGCCCTACTCGCGCTTCATGGTGCGCATGCAAGCCCAGCAAGAAACTTTGGTGTAAGTAACAGTGTACACCTTCCATTTCTTGATTTTCCATGTCTTATCTAGTGGCACTCCTCTTTCCATGATCTGTGCCTGTCATCTGTCATGTTACACTGGCCTCCAATGAACTGCATTTCTTTCTACCATTCCCCCCTGTGATGTCACCTATCTCCTACTCTATTCCTCCCCCTTATGTATCTCTTACACTACTCAGACTGTGCTCATTTGCTATGTGACTGTGAAATTCAGTATCCTAACCCTCATTTACATGAGATTGCCTACTAATGCTTAGTTACATGTCTTAGACTCAGCTTCCCCCCTTAGCAACCACTACACGGTGGCCATGTTGTTTTTGGTCTGCTGGTCCCTGCATTGTCATTCCATGTATTGCATGAAACCCACATTTGTGGGTTTATAACCTTCATTTTCATGTTTTATACAGCGCAGCCCATTTGTACGGGGCTGCGCTGGGTTTAAAAAAAATTATATTTTTTTTATTTTGGCATCGGGTTATATTGCCAATGGCCACATATTTGGCCATTGGCATGCTGCCTGCATCATATGCACCCTTTTTTTGGAGCTGACATGACTCCGTTGTGGAATTTGCAGAAACGTACCCAGTTGTCAACTGAGTACATTTCTGCAGCTAAAAAAATCGCTAATATAACTCATTTGCATACCTTTCGACTGCAAGTGAGGTATTTAGCATGTCCACGCCCAGTCCATGTAAGAGACGTTTTAGCTGGTCTCTTACACGGAGTTTAGGGCTGTTCCTGGATCGCGAGGCTTGCATGGAGTGTTGCAAGTCTCTTACACTCCGTGCAAGCCTTTGTGAATCCTGCCCATGGAATTTTAACATATTAACACTACATATTTCATACATGATTCTTGTGTGTACATCACAATCTACCTCCGTGATCTACTCCGTGTGCTATCATCATTCCACCTTCCATCAGACTCCAAAGAATTATAGGAATAAACCCTTTTTCCATCATATACTGCACTAAATACCTCTTTTACAGTTTTGTACTACATTTGCATCAGAAATAAAAAAAAAGTTCATATTGCATACAGAAGAATTTAAATAATGCACCAAATTGTATTACCTTGCCAAAGTGCAACACTGTGTGCGCGCATGTGTAGTGTGTGCTTTTTGCATGTGTGCGTGCATGTGTCTATGTGTATATATACATATGTGTACATGGCTGCATGTGTGTGTGGAACAACAATCTGTTAATATCGCTATTATATGAACTTCCTGCTGAACTAAAAAAATGGTCAAACTTCCAAGGATTTAGAACCCAAACATCATAAGTTAAAGGAACAGCTTGGATATTGCTGCTATCAAAAAAAAAAAAACTGTCAGTCCTCAGAATCATTTTCATGCACTGAACTAACAGCCTTAGTGGAATGCCTTATATGACATCAAAGGTCAAAGGACATTCCACAGATAACTGCATGGAAATGGAGCATTACAGAATGACAGAATGAAACATTACAAAAAAGGGAAAATTAATGCAAATCATGCAACAATTATGGTAAAACCACAGAAGGATGCATTGCAGCGATAAAACAACCATGATGGTAAATATAGTGACAAATTACTTTAAGAAACTAGGCTGGTCATCAAGGTAAAATTCAATAATACAAACCACTAGATTAAGAAACCCAAGCAAAGAAATCAAGAATGCCCCAAACTAACAGTAAGGAAAGCAACATTTCTAACATTAAAGTTCAAATTTACATTCAAGTTGATTATGGCACTCTTTGCAAAGCACTTAACAAAACAAGAATTCAAACAATGAGTGACCAGTTTTGTAGACCAAATACATAACAGGTTATAATAAATTAAACCTATGTCAAATACTCTTCAAATCAGCTACAATTCAACTGTCAAATAATAACATTATTAACATTGAACAAAATCATGTTACATTCTTTTAACAGATATTAAAATATTGAACCAGTTCCAATAGCTGTTAACACTAATGCTTCAATAGGGTCTAGCCTTGCAGATTTTCCCATTCTCACTGAAATACAGCCAAATGCTTCAATTAAATTAACCACTGTTAAAATTAGAGCCTGTCCCAACAGTTCTAAGTTCTGATAAAATAATACTGTCTAGCACTAACATGCAAATTATTATCAAAACATGAATAAAGTTCACATAAATGGCCTAAGTCACCTGAAAAATTATGTCCTGACATTTAGAATCATTGCTAAAGCACAAACAAAAACAAAAACGTCTGGAAACTAAAGTGTTCCACAGAATAAATGCCAATACAGCAAGAATGAAAACAGGGAATACACTGTCAACTGTCAATAATTTAGTAGCAGCAACATACAATAATAAGCAGCAAAGCTCTTTTTCAATGTATTAAACACATTTTATACTATCAACCAGCCTATCAGAAACTAAAATTAAGTCACATGATGGAACACTCTTAAAACACATTAAAGTGCAATATACAATACATAAAACCTTAATTTAATTTAATATATATCCAAATAAAACATGTAATGTAAAAATAGTGTAAAAATACATACAAGATATACAATAAAATACATCTTTACAGGCAAATGTGGACAATTATCCAAAAAAAAAAAGAGTCAGAAAATATATGTTTGGGAAGAACTTCCACAAAAGGAAATCTCTACACTGAACCACAGCCATCCAAATGCCAGCATGACACCATTGACAAATTAAGTGGAACTTCCTTCTAGCCATTTAATGTCCAATAGATCCACTGCAGTTTATCACTAAAATGCAATGCCAGTGATAAGTCTGCTGGAATTCCTTCCATTTTGGCAGACATGTTTTGCAACAGTTTTAAAATATGCAGGTTATGCAAAATACTTCTATGCATATAAATAATCCTGCATAATAAATGACAAAATATGATCATAACAGCTATAAAAAATCAAAAACACAAGCTCCACATCTAATATTCCTGTTAGTTTATAAGCAATTATCAACAAACTTTAATGTGTGATATTCTAAAATGTTTTCTTATGCAAGAGTAGTCCCATTTCAAAAGGAGGAGGTCATCTCAGATCATGACAACTACTTACATGTAGATTTTGTAAAACTGCAGAGAGAGAGAGAGAATAAGAATAAAGTTAATTCAAGGTGATACTGGGGATTTCCTTTGGGTTCTTCACTGGTATGCATTTAACAAACAAAGATAACAACGTTAAACTCTGGAATAATTTTTGAGGAGGCTATAATTGCAATTGATTAAAACCATAGGTATACAGTCTGCCTGAAGATTCTGAGATTGAACATAATGATATTGCAGACAAGCGATAGAAGGTTAAAATGCACAGATATATATTATCTGTGTAAGAAACAATATTTAAGTAACATAACACGACAATATCTGGATGGAAGGGATTTGATTATTTTATTAAACCAGGCTTACACCACCATCTCAGGACCAGTCATGCAACAGAAAGTTTGGCATTGGATTATTAAGTCCTCTATTCTTTGGAACGTAGACAGGAATCTCTGGATTACAAGATATGTAGACAAATGTAAAGTCAATAAAACAGTTACATCACTCAAAGATACAAAAGCATTATAGCAGCCTCAATTTTAAAAATGAAGTGTGACACAGCCAAATGTTATAAGGTAGAAGCTCGTATCATCCCCTTCTACGGTTCCTCATTTCACAACAGTGCAGAATATAATGTTGCCTTATGTAGCTTTAAAAGCATTTAATGTCTTATTAGAAAATGTAGAGATTCTTTGCAAAACACACTCTCTAGTTACAAAACAGCCATGATGATGCAGCGGTAGCATTGTTGCCTCACAGCAAGAGGTTCTCCTGTTTGATTCTCGGCTGGAGCGCCTTCTGTGTGGAGTCTGCATGTCCTCCCCATGGTAGAGTGGCATTGGAAAGACATGCGTAAATGGGTGTGCCTTCACTGAAGGTTGGGCATCGGGCTGGCAGCTCGGCACTATAAAAATCTACTGCCAATCATTAGCGGACCGTGTTTCGCTGTGGCAACCCCTAACCGGGAAAAGCCGAAAAGACAAACAACTCTCTAGTTACAAAACAAGACCTATCCTAAGAGACTTAATGAAATGCCACCATTCTCAATGGCTTATGTACTCCTCTCTCTTATTTCCAGAGTAAACAAAATCATTGTTTTGTTTAAAAATCCATACAGTGAATGAATAGCATGTGGCACTAACACTAGTTCTGGTGATGCTATATTTAAAATTACTGTAGTACATTGAATACAATTACAGAATGACAGAATGAAACATTACAAAAAAGGGAAAATTAATGCAAATCATGCAACAATTATGGTAAAACCACAGAAGGATGCATTGCAGCGATAAAACAACCATGATGGTAAATATAGTGACAAATTACTTTAAGAAACTAGGCTGGTCATCAAGGTAAAATTCAATAATACAAACCACTAGATTAAGAAACCCAAGCAAAGAAATCAAGAATGCCCCAAACTAACAGTAAGGAAAGCAACATTTCTAACATTAAAGTTCAAATTTACATTCAAGTTGATTATGGCACTCTTTGCAAAGCACTTAACAAAACAAGAATTCAAACAATGAGTGACCAGTTTTGTAGACCAAATACATAACAGGTTATAATAAATTAAACCTATGTCAAATACTCTTCAAATCAGCTACAATTCAACTGTCAAATAATAACATTATTAACATTGAACAAAATCATGTTACATTCTTTTAACAGATATTAAAATATTGAACCAGTTCCAATAGCTGTTAACACTAATGATTCAATAGGGTCTAGCCTTGCAGATTTTCCCATTCTCACTGAAATACAGCCAAATGCTTCAATTAAATAAACCACTGTTAAAATTAGAGCCTGTCCCAACAGTTCTAAGTTCTGATAAAATAATACTGTCTAGCACTAACATGCAAATTATTATCAAAACATGAATAAAGTTCACATAAATGGCCTAAGTCACCTGAAAAATTATGTCCTGACATTTAGAATCATTGCTAAAGCACAAACAAAAACAAAAACGTCTGGAAACTAAAGTGTTCCACAGAATAAATGCCAATACAGCAAGAATGAAAACAGGGAATACACTGTCAACTGTCAATAATTTAGTAGCAGCAACATACAATAATAAGCAGCAAAGCTCTTTTTCAATGTATTAAACACATTTTATACTATCAACCAGCCTATCAGAAACTAAAATTAAGTCACATGATGGAACACTCCTAAAACACATTAAAGTGCAATATACAATACATAAAACCTTAATTTAATTTAATATATATCCAAATAAAACATGTAATGTAAAAATAGTGTAAAAATACATACAAGATATACAATAAAATACATCTTTACAGGCAAATGTGGACAATTATCCAAAAAAGGAAGAGTCAGAAAATATATGTTTGGGAAGAACTTCCACAAAAGGAAATCTCTACACTGAACCACAGCCATCCAAATGCCAGCATGACACCATTGACAAATTAAGTGGAACTTCCTTCTAGCCATTTAATGTCCAATAGATCCACTGCAGTTTATCACTAAAATGCAATGCCAGTGATAAGTCTGCTGGAATTCCTTCCATTTTGGCAGACATGTTTTGCAACAGTTTTAAAATATGCAGGTTATGCAAAATACTTCTATGCATATAAATAATCCTGCATAATAAATGACAAAATATGATCATAACAGCTATAAAAAATCAAAAACACAAGCTCCACATCTAATATTCCTGTTAGTTTATAAGCAATTATCAACAAACTTTAATGTGTGATATTCTAAAATGTTTTCTTATGCAAGAGTAGTCCCATTTCAAAAGGAGGAGGTCATCTCAGATCATGACAACTACTTACATGTAGATTTTGTAAAACTGCAGAGAGAGAGAGAGAATAAGAATAAAGTTAATTCAAGGTGATACTGGGGATTTCCTTTGGGTTCTTCACTGGTATGCATTTGACAAACAAAGATAACAACGTTAAACTCTGGAATAATTTTTGAGGAGGCTATAATTGCAATTGATTAAAACCATAGGTATACAGTCTGCCTGAAGATTCTGAGATTGAACATAATGATATTGCAGACAAGCGATAGAAGGTTAAAATCCACAGATATATATTATCTGTGTAAGAAACAATATTTAAGTAACATAACACGACAATATCTGGATGGAAGGGATTTGATTATTTTATTAAACCAGGCTTACACCACCATCTCAGGACCAGTCATGCAACAGAAAGTTTGGCATTGGATTATTAAGTCCTCTATTCTTTGGAACGTAGACAGGAATCTCTGGATTACAAGATATGTAGACAAATGTAAAGTCAATAAAACAGTTACATCACTCAAAGATACAAAAGCATTATAGCAGCCTCAATTTTAAAAATGAAGTGTGACACAGCCAAATGTTATAAGGTAGAAGCTCGTATCATCCCCTTCTACGGTTCCTCATTTCACAACAGTGCAGAATATAATGTTGCCTTATGTAGCTTTAAAAGCATTTAATGTCTAATTAGAAAATGTAGAGATTCTTTGCAAAACACACTCTCTAGTTACAAAACAGCCATGATGATGCAGCGGTAGCATTGTTGCCTCACAGCAAGAGGTTCTCCTGTTTGATTCTCGGCTGGAGCGCCTTCTGTGTGGAGTCTGCATGTCCTCCCCGTGGTAGAGTGGCATTGGAAAGACATGCGTAAATGGGTGTGCCTTCACTGAAGGTTGGGCATCGGGCTGGCAGCTCGGCACTATAAAAATCTACTGCCAATCATTAGCGGACCGGTGTTTCGCTGTGGCGACCCCTAACTGGGAAAAGCCGAAAAGACAAACAACTCTCTAGTTATAAAACAAGACCTATCCTAAGAGACTTAATGAAATGCCACCATTCTCAATGGCTTATGTACTCCTCTCTCTTATTTCCAGAGTAAAGAAAATCATTGTTTTGTTTAAAAATCCATACAGTGAATGAATAGCATGTGGCACTAACACTAGTTCTGGTGATGCTATATTTAAAATTACTGTAGTACATTGAATACTATGATTATGCTTTGAATTCAGAAAAAGGCAGCCTTCTTAAGCACCTTTCTGACAAAAGAGTGATGCTTAACAAGATTTTATTTACACTCAGTGCTCTTTTGTTATAGAGTGTTAACAGCTGGCAGGAAAGCTAAGCTTCCAAAGCATTTTTACAGTTTTTAACAAAAAGTGTGGAAGAATGAAGTGTCTAACACTTAAAGCCATTACTTTATCAGAGAGCAACATCATTTCTGGCCACCATCTGTAGAGCAACACAAAGCTATAAAGCACTTTTCAATGGTCAACATGTTTTTCTGTAATTATTGGTACATTAGGGACTCTAACACTTCATGCTCTAAAATAATAATGCCTGGGTCTCTATCCATGTCTACATGTTATGTGCTCTCAACATGGCTGTTACAATTTACTCAAGATCAAAGCGATCAGCCAAATAACCATTTGGTTATAATCACAGACTGGAGAGTAAACCTGAGCATTAATTATACTAACTAAATAGGTGTTAGCTATATTATGCAGTGGTTTCCCCAGCTTGGATTTCCTAAGAAGATTAAAGAAAGTAGTAAAATTGTTAGTTTTTAAAAATAAACTATATATATATATATATATATATATATATATATATATATATATATATATATATATATATATATAAGGGCAGCAAGGTTCTTGAAGACCAGTAGGTTACAAGCGTAATGTTACATTCTATGAATCAGTCTAGGAAATGGATAGAGCTGAGGCAATAAAATAAATGACAACAGAGAAAAAAATTAAGACGATGAGTGTGTTCATTAATGGAATGTAATCTAACTGCTTCTGCACAATAACAACTTAAAAGAACACCTAAAAGAAAATGTCTTTGGTATAAGTTATCAGTTAGTGCTTTATGTACTATATCCAAAGCATTTGGAGTTTCAGTCATAAAAAATGCATGAAATTAAAATGATAAAGATATCAAGCAGTTTATAAACCTATTAATTGCTGAGGTTACAGAAATATGCATGTGGGAGCATGCACCCAACAAGAACATGTACCCAACAGTGTTCACATTACAAGAACATTTACTGCTATAACTATTATATTTCCCATCTCTGCCTATTATAAAAACACTTAGAGGATTATCACATTGTTAAGTTATTTATATTCAACCATAGCTCTCAATGTCTTTGCACAACAATCAGGAGCAAAACTAAAAAATAATGGGAAATAAATGCTCAGAATCAGGGATTTTTTTTAATATTAAACTAAATAGCTTTAAAAGTTTGAAGAGTAACAGCTTTTGCAAGAACATTTTTATGAACAATAAAAATATAAATCTAACTTCTGTCAAATATTTTATGAAAAAACAGGGAAAATATAAGGTAAAATTGGGATACTTTGTAAAATGAAGGATATTTGAAAAGTTTATACCCAACTAAATTTAATTGCCAGTTTCCAAAGTCAGTTATATTGAATAAAAATAAAATGAATTGTACATACCTTATTTTGACTTCTTCTAGCTGGCTAAAGTTATAATATTCAATGAATGTATTGTCAACAAGCCAGTATTGTAAAACTTCACTGGATCCTCTAACATATCCAATAAATGCTTTGCAGCTTATGTTTATTTTGGATCCTGTAGTTGAAATAAATACATATTTAAGTATTAAATGTTTGGATGCAGTCAAAAAAACATTCCATGCTGAAGACCAGATGATCTGAGGGAAGCATTACAGAGTAAAAATACCACTATTGTTTATTTAATTAAGATCAAGGATAATGCATAGAGAGCCTTTCAACTACTTATCCATCATATATCATTTCTAGCAAAAGCAACCACTGGTAATTACTTCACCAAAAGAAACAACAATCCTTTCTTTTAGAAAAAGTAAATAAAAACCATAATGTTATTCAGGAATAAAAACGATGTCATTGACACTGACAGAGGTATAATGGATTGCTCCTTAAACAAGTAGACAATCATTTCCTGTAACACTCTTCCACTTTAATCATTTTGGCTCATGTTTACTTATCTGTGATTGTGTCTAACAAGGGATGTACTAGATTTAGAGTACAGGTTGCTTATGTCAAGTACTATAACTTGCAATGCCCCTCCCCCATATCCCTCTCTAATGAGCTAGAGCTACCTAGGCTCACCAACTTTGCTCATAATGCTGCACATAAGAATAAAATATCTCTCTTCCTCTCTACAATCAGGATGTACTATGCTAATAATAAATTAATATTATATTGTGTGCACGAAGTTAAAGCATCTGCACTTAAGGCTGTAGCTACTGCTCCACATTCAGAGAACTCTTTGTGTAAGTCTCAGGATTAACCTTGATGAAATGTACTAAGTGTGCATCTACAGTCAATGTTAGTACAGTAAATGCTAAGTTACCACAGCCTCAGACTTGATAGCTGCCATCCACAAATTAGGAAGGCAAATAATCTCTAAACAATCCAGGACAAACCCACAGACAGTTTTACTGTGTTTTATATGTACTATAGTCCTCCTCCTCTGTTCTTAAAGTACTACTGGTAGAAATAGCTTTGTATTGTGTAAGATAAGATGAAAAAGCAAGTTCCTGGAATTCTAATCATTGCTGCTAGATTTCTTGGATATTTGAATCCTGCATCCACTGATTCTTTTTCTCAAGAGAATGAAATGGGTGTAGCCCTTTTCAGCTCAGTTGAACTAATTGGAGCTTTTCTAAGCATATTACCCTTACCCCACACCCTCCCACTCCATATTGATAATTATTTTATTTATTTATTTATTTTACATTTGTTGACCGGGCTAGTCTAGCTGGATATATGTCCATTTTCAGTAGAGGCCCGGGGAGAAAAGCTCCACATTGAAAACTAACAGATACAGTACATTAAAATGTTAATTACAAGAAATTTATGAGATGATTACATGTGTTCTAAGGTAACAAAACATATAACAAAAAAACAATTTTTTTTTTTTATTTATCAAAATAAATGCCCACCTCCTCAACCAATTAATCATTTCATGCTCAACCCCACTAGTGCAGAATCAAACCTCTACTCATCAGTTTTGCCAATAATATAAATACCTCTCCATATAAGCACTTGTCACTCATTGCCCCTCATTATCAAGTGACCATAAACTTTCAATTTAGATTAGGGGAAAATAAGTTTGTCATCAAAGCCTTAATTTAACATGCATTATTAAGGATAATAGCTCTATTACAAACTCACCAAGCTACCTAAACGCTTTTTTTCTCTTTACTTCTATACTTCACTGCCCAGTTCACTTATTTGCCAAGTCTGCACAAAAACAACCAACTCATTTTAAAAATAATCTCAGATAGCTTTATCTCAACAATGTCTCCCAGTCTGTATAATACCTCACTCACCCTCCAAAAATGAATCATTCTAACTATACAATATCAGTCATCTAAGCTCAGTGTTACACAACACAATCACAAGAAAAGAGGTGATAATAACAATACTACAACAGAACACACTTTTAACATGCAGGGATATACACCTTAACCCTGGTGCAGACTACCTCAAACCTCACTTCATCCCTGAAAGTACACCTAGCAACATCCCAATGCACAAAAATGAAACCACTCCACTACAGAAATCTACTCATCATGACTTTAAAATATACAACATTAATGCAAGAAAATCTCTGAACTACATATCAGGATTGCTTATCATACCCCTTAAAGATTAGAAATAACTGAAACCTGTGAGAAACCACATCTAGACAATGAAAACATTTTTCCTCAGGCTACAACATTCTGTGTAATAAACATAACTTTAACTGTGTGGTAGGGCTGCAATCACCTTCCAATCTATCTAGGAAATATCAAGCTACCCATACCCAGTACCAAAATTTGATTCTGAGGTAATAATTCCAGCCCTTCTCAAAATAAATGCACACAAAACCCTCTGTATCTTAACAGCCTGCATCCCTTCAAATGCAAGCAACTTAACCACAACAGAGAATATTCTAGGCTGGATAACCAACAACATGCAGTATGAAATACTACCCCTTGGCAATCCTAGTGTAAACTGGGTCACATGATTTCCAAAGTAGCCTAAACAGTAGCATAGCTCTATTTGGTCTAGCTTGACAAATCACAGCCTATATGCTATAAAAAGCTCTGAAAGAAAGAAGCTAGCTTAGAATATATCCTAACTAGCAAACCAGTGAAACTAAGGAAGAAAAAGACAATTACGCTAGTATAGCCTGGAAATTCTTGATCAGTGTACAGTGGGATTCTTGTAAATTGAGCTTTTTCCAAAAGAGTCTATCTAAAAGACTAAAATAAAAATGTGGGAGAGTCCAATTGAGTTTCCTTATGAGTGTTTTTGAACAGTAGACTTCATCGGATAGGTTTTTAGTAAATGAGATTACATACAGTTTGCATGTTTAAATGCTTCTAAAAAGGGGTGTGGTATAGGACAGCTGATGCCAATGACAGTTAATTTGACTGATTCTGCAGAATGATTGGTACAGAGTATGACTGAAGGGAAAGACTAGTCTCCAATTTGCATAGGTGGTCTGCATGATCCAGATTAGCTCTCAGCCTGATTGCAGGAAAAGGCTAGTCTTCAATTGGCATAGGTGTTTTAATTGAATCAGCTGTTATTCTCCAGAACCCCCCTACACACACACACACACACACACACACACACACACACACACACACACACACACACACACACCATTAGAGCATCTATCACAATTATGTTATTACTCTAATTCTTATTTTGTTTTGTTTTTTCATTTTTTTTAATGTGGTATAAGAGGAATCAGTAAATAACAACTACTAGTGAATAGGATTAAATAGCATTGGAGCATGGTAACTTTCAGGCTGTGTGAGTCTGTTTTCCTGGGACATACAGTTTAATCAGTGTGGTTTTCTCATGTGTTTAGCTCTTGCTTCTGATGTGGAGCCAGTGTTCCAGGCAGAGTTCATCTGTTCATAATAAATCATGACAGAGAACATAACACTGTACAGAAGAAAAATAGTAAAAATGATTTCCTTTGGGACCCAAAGCTTCATCAGAAAACTGGTTAACCAAGACACCCAAAACCCTAATAAATCATATATCAAACATAAATGAATTAATTGACAAATCAGAGTGCCATTTGCACTTTTACAAGGGATAATGATTGCCAGCATTAACCTGATTCATAGCAAATGCAAGATTGATTAGGGTATCCTAATAAAGGTTCAATAAGCAACCTGAACATGCGAGGGCTAAGCATTGCGCCTGCTTTATAGCAAAAGTGAGGTTAAAGAGTATGAGAGAATTACTAACAAGAGAATAAATAACATAAAATAAAAACTGACATGGAAGAAGACTTAATAAGTGGTTCAGTTTTTTTTTCAAATGTAGAACTCTCCTGATGGAGCATTCAAAGTTCAGATCAGTTTATTATACACACATTAAGTGCTATTTACCATTCTAGCTCTCTTTGTCTGTTTGTTCCATCAAGGGGTTTACTCGTGACTTTTTCCAAGATATGGAATTTAAAGCTGTAGCAGTCTGTGGCCTCCTAGCAAACCATATAATACACTGCATTGAGGTATTCTCCATCCACTGCTCCTACCTCTTCTACAGTATCCTCTGTTCATAACATAGCTACCTTTAATGCCATTCTAAAACCAATACCGACCAGAAAACACCTACAAAAGCTAAAAACTACCACCACTGCAATAGATAATCAGCTATCAGCATACATAAACACAGGAGCAGAAGCCCTATCCTCTCCCTTATCCATCCTAATCAACAGGTCAATAAAGGTCAATACAGAAATATCATGTATCAACACTATGGAAAACTTCTTACATCATCCTATGGCACAAATGTGGTCATTCCTTTGAATTTTTCAATTATACATTCATTGGTATTCTCTATCCCTCTCTCCAAAGTCCTTGAAAGATGCATCCATACCAAGATGTCCTGGAAAACATCTGTTATCACCCACCAAGCATGGAGCCATTTTAAAAATGTGCATGGTGTAGCTGCTTGTCTCATTGGATGGAGTGCTCATACCTAAGCTTTTCCTTTTACTCTACTTTTCCCTGGATCCCTGCCAAGCCAGGTTCAAACAATTGGCCTGCGGTGCTCTTTAACAGAACCGGGCAACCTCGGGATCAGTGTTATTTTCAAAATATACAGAAACTCCTCCTTTTAATCTACTTTCCTCTGCATCCTTACCAAGCCAAGTTCGAGCTATTGGCCTGCAGTGCTCTTTTACAAAACCGGGCAACCTCGGGATCAGTGTTATTTTCAACATATACAGAATGTATGTTTTGTCCTCTGGACAAAATTAATTGCTAGCCCTTGTTTAATTTCTATTTTTTTAATTAAAGCACACCACCAATGATGTTAGCTTGCCCCCCCCCCCATCCTGTACTTCCTAACAGCAGTCTCCCTTTTTACATGCTGTTTTAACTATAGGAAAGCCCTGCTGTTATTCTAGTATTACTAAACCCTTTCTCCTATAAATTGTGGTCTTTCTAAATCCCACATATTCCTGCTACAAGTGTTTATTTTATTTTCTCTCAAAAGAAAGGTATGCAAAACAAATAAGTCCAAAGTACCTACTGTTTTTCAGGCCATTAGCTGCCCCCCCCCCCATTCTGTAATTCTTACTGCAGTCTATCTATATGCTGTTTTAACTATTTGTAAGCCCTGCTGTTTTTCTACTTTTACTAAACCATTTCTCTTATAAATTCTTGTCTTCTGAATTTCCACATAACTCCTTAGTAAAATTGGTTTATTTTACTTCAATAAGAAAGGTATGCAAAACAAGCAAGTCAGAGTACCTACTGCTTTTTCTTATCGTTTCTGTAGACTTCCACATCTGTAAAATCAGGGCCAGCCCTTTTCATCATACTATTGGCTATCCACCACTTTTAAGGCCTATTCTGATACCCCCTCCCCCACAAGAACAATTACAGCCTAATCAGGGCCAGCCCTTTTCATCATACTATTGGCTATCCATCCCTTTTTCTGGTCTATTCTGTCCACCCCTCCCCCACAAGACCTATTACAGCCTAACCTAGCTTTCTTAAGCTACAGAAGCCAGTGTACTGGCACTGTTGTAACATTAAGGTTAATAACCAACCATGTCCTAGTCTCTCCCTTATTTGAAAGCTTACCTCTGCTCCTTGCTGGCCCCCACATTTAACTAACTTTATATCTTACAACTGACTTCTCAGTAGTCAAATTTCAATAAATAAAGATTGTATTAGTGTACCATACCCTCATCAAGCTTACTGATAGTTTTATTTGAAGATCATAGGTTCATAGGTTCATAGGTTGGTACTAGGCTATCAGCCCTAGGGCCTATACAAGCCTAGCCATAACAATTCCCTGGCTATTTCTTCCCACATTATTTACTTTCCTGGACCCCTGTCTAGCAGGGCGACTGATGTGATCCCTGGGGTGAATTTCCTTTCTCCCATCCAATCGTCAAGGTTCCTCTTGAAGAGGTCCAAAGAGGCACTCTGCTTGACATGTATGGGCAATCTATTCCAGAGTCTGGGGAGTCTCTGGGTCAGGAACATATCCCTCCAGCATGTTTTGTTTATTGTGATGACAAGGTTTAGATCCCTGGAGCGTGTAGCTCTGAGGGATTGGGATTTCTTTAAGTGTAGCATGTCCAACAGCTCTGGGTTTGACATGGCCTTGTATGTTAAGCAGAGATCACCTCTGAGTAGTCCTTACCTGTAGACCTCGGTGCTGCCCTGCTCCACTAGCCCGAGCATTAACATACCTCTATTTGTATTCCTCACTACAGCCAACACATATCCTCAAGTCTATACCATCACACTACGATAGCACCTAACTCACTCATTTTACTCCCATGTGCTCCTAGCTCACCAATAACAAACAATTATATAGCTATCCTAACTAAACTTTCTAAACTCTTACATCATATAAACTACAGACTGATCCTAGCAGGAGACATACACCCAAATCCAGGGCCTAACCCTATGCAACCTGTGAAGATTGGGGAAAGATGGGCAAAGGCTGCCAGCCTAGTCAAATAGAATTTAATACATAATTCTATCATTTGTATAAATAAATGTAAAATACAGCCTTGTGTTTTTAAATGAAAGAAAACACTGTAAAATGTAAACTTCAAGATTGTTGCAACATTGCCATCTGCTGTAAGGAAAATCAAGCCAAGCATTTCAAATGTTCTTTGAAGTTACAATTATCTAAAAAAGTGGCGCCGAAGCGTTTGGCTGAACACATTCTTTCTATTGTCTTAACTTAAGGAATAATTGTTAGAGTATACATGTGAAATGTCTTTTATTGTTGTAGTTTCCTGAGCAGGTGCTAGCTTGCTAAATAATGCAGTTTGTGGCTTGGGAACTCCAGGCTAAGTGTCAAAATGATGTAATGTGAATACTGGGAAAACCTAAGTGTCAAAATGATGCAATTTGGGAGTGCCTTAGCAGAGCTGTTTGTTAGTGAGTTTTAAAAACTATTGTTGAGAGAGAGACTGAAAGCATTTTGATCTTGGACATCTAACCCAGCACTGCTTGCTCTTTATGTATGTACGTAATAGCACTGTGATTTCTCTTAGGAATAGTTAAACTTAGAAGATAGTTAGACTAAGTATTTTTCTTTGAAATAAGATCTTTCCTACAATATTGTTTTAAGTTTCTTTGTGATCTCTGAAATTGAGTAGCATTGTACTGTAGTAGTTTTGTCTTGTGTTTTAATTATTTATTATTAAATATTTTAAAACCTTTACCTGTGGCTGGTTTATGTAGAGATAATTTAACCTCTAAGTACATTACATATTTACAGATTTTACTGTCTACGTCACTCCAAATTAAGCCTAGACTGAATAGTCACATTACCACTTGGGTAATAATATTGCACAGTAATAATTGGACACTCTTTTAAGGGCCTTTTAGTAGCTGATAAAATTAGCTGGGTGGTGGCAGTAATTACTACCGTATGGTCTGGGTAATAGGGGCACAGCTGGAGAACCTGTGCCAGCCTTTTCCCAGGAGGGTCTGTGTGGTTGTATAACCTCTTTTCAAAGTGTGTATGTGTTGTGTCAGCTACTTGAGCAGGGACACGAAGCACTGGTTGGACAGAGAGGGTACTGGAGGTTTTAGCTTGCCCAGCTAGGCTGAGACCTGGACCCTATAGCTGTGCCAGTGGGGAGTCTTACTGGGGACCTGGTGAGCAAGGGAGCAACCAGCCCCAGGCTGACTGTGATCTCTATTTGCACTTAAGGGAAATTGTACTTTACTGTGTGTTTTAGTTATCCTTTCCTCTTCAAAGAGTCACCCTCTCTTGTGTCAGTGGTGAGGATTGAGGCTCCTTGATTGCTGGGCAAGGGCACGGGCATCACACAACCTACCACAGCTAATTCAAGCTTTTCCTCTAACCATCTACCCACTATTAAACCAAAAATTAGCCTACTAATTCTGAGCTTAAATATTCAAAGTATTAACAATAAGGTACACCCATTGCATGCACTAATATCCATGTACTCCCCTGATATATCATTATATCATGATTATATCATAATTATTGATTATGTCTGACTGAAACCTGGCTAAAGGCCACTGTAGCAGACAATGAGTTCCTTCCTACTGGATACAATGTATTACACCACAATAGACTGTCTAAAAAGGGGGGAGGGGTAGCATTACTCTATAAGAACACCCTAATTATACCATGACCCCCCCATTAATATTCCAAAACGTGCACGCTGATTGGCCAGTGTGCACATTGTAAATCGACTTATACTAATGGAAAAAGGGTCCGGCCGCCCGGACTTTTTCCATTAGTATAAGTCTCTTTTAAAACACTGTCTCGCTATGTTAAAAGAGTTTAACATAGCGACACAGGTTTTTTTTAAACCTGTCTTGCTATGTTAACTGGGTTTAATATAGCGAGACAGCATTAAAATAAGCAACGGAGATCTCCGTTGCTTATTTTAAAGCTGTCTCGCTATGTTAAACCCATTTAACATAGCGACACAGGTTTTAAAAAAAAAAAAAAAGCAATGGAGAAAGCAAGATCTCCGTTGCTTTTTACTGTTTCGCTATGTTAAATGGGTTTGACATAGCGAGACAGCTTTAAAATAAGCAACGGACATCTCCGTTGCTTATTTTAAAGCTGTCTTGCTATGTTAAACCCATTTAACATAGCGAAACAGTAAAAAGCAACGGAGATCTTGCTTTCTCCATTGCTTTTGGCCACAGCTCTGATGTACTGCGTAGGCATGCGCAGTACATCAGAACTGCCGCTGATACCAGACAGCTGCGGAAGGGCAGCAAAGAGGCATTATACAATGCCATTATTTAAGAAAAGTAATTATTTCTTTTCTTAAATAATGTCATAGTATAATAGCAATAACCCACTTCTGGGTGTGGGTAATGCGGGATTTACCCACGGTTGTCTTTGTTTGGTCCCGCATTACCCACACCCAGGCATGGGTTATTGCTATAATATCACCACTATTAATCCACAAATCCCTTCCTTCAATAACTCTGAACTCCTCCTAGCTAAACTCAAAGTTAGCAACAAAAAGTTAATCAATATTATCACATGCTATATACCACCAGGTAACAACATCCCTACCCTACAAGGCTTCCTACAATGGACAAATCAAAACCTGCCCCTGGAAACTATCATCTCTGGTGACTTTAATATAGATTGGAACACATGTTCAGCTATTAACTCCACAAACCATATCCACCTCTACAGTTTCTCACAAGTCATCCAATCAAGCACTAGATTAGGAAATGCAAAAATTAAAGAGAGCATCCTAGACTGGATCTTAATAAATAAGACCAACACCTCTTACCAAGCAGGCATCCTCCTGGACTCCCTTAGCGACCATCAACCCACCTTCCTACTAAAATTCAAAACCCAGGCTGACCCTACCCCCATATTACAAACAACCCGTAACACAAAAAACTTTGACCCCAACAAATTCAAACTCGAGATAAAGCACCATAACTGGAACATACTAAAAGTACTACCACTAGAAGAAGCCATAACCCATTTCAATAACACTTTCCTAGAAATCCTAAATGCCCACGCTCCAGCCCAGACCACTAAACACAAAATGAAATCAGCCTCCTTGCTTACCAGAGAGACCAAAAATACAATATCAGAAAGTTCAAAGCATGGTATCAATGGAGATCCACAAAAACCCCAGCAGCTAAGGAACAATTCCAAAAACATAGAAATGAGACAAAAAAAGCAGTTTTCCTAGATAAAAATAATTATTTCCTACAGCTACAAAACAAGCATCAAAACAACCCCAAGAAATTCTGGGCAGGAATAAACAAACTACTCCACCCTGGCAGACCCTCCACCCCACCTCCAACCTCCATTAGTGAAAACACAAATATACCACACACGTTTAACAAATACTTTATAGAAACTGTTTCTAATCTTTTTCAAAACAGCCCACATCCACCACTACTAATTACCCAGAACCTGTAGATAGACCCAAAACAATATTTCAGTTTCAACCCATCCCTACCAACTATGTCAAAAGGTTGCTATACAAACTTAAACCTACTACACTAGCAGCTGATGGGATATCTGCTGAATACCTTCAGTTGACTGCCAATGAACTTGCCTTCCTTATATCCATCCTTCTAAACAGATCTGTCTTAGAAACCTCAATACCACCCATCTGGACGACCTCCTATATTGTCCACCTCCATAAAGCCGGTACCTCCATCAACATCACCAACTATCACCCCATAGCCATTCTGCCTCCACTAGCTAAAAATACTTGAGAAATGTAGACACTATCAACTTATGCCATACCTGCTTAACAACCAACTTCTCTCTCCTACCCAACATGGATTTCAGCCTTCTCATAGCACAATCACTGCCATACTCTCTTTCACAAACCTCATCAACCAAAACAAACACACAGGCAATCTAACTTCTGTCATATTCTTGGACCTATCAAAGGCCTTTGATATTGTCAGCCATCTTAAACTAGTACAAGCCCTTACTGACTTTGCCCTTGGTAGCAAAGCATTAACTTGGTTTCAGAACTATTTGCAAGGAAGACAACAAGCAGTTCAGTGGGACAACAACCTATCCACACTGCTATCTATCACCACAGGAGTCCCACAAGGTTCCATTTTTGGTCCAGTCCTATTCTCCATTTTCACCAATAACCTCCACAGCATCTGTCAAGATGCAACAGTTATACAATATGCTGATGACTCAACACTTGTCTGTTCAGCCAATGATCCTCAGAAACTCCTCTCTATAACTCAAAAAGCTTTCCATACCACCAAAAACTAGTTTCTTAACAAAAACCTAATACTAAATCCCAAAAAAACAAACTGTTGCTATTTACACCTAACAAATCTACCACAATACCCAGCCCATTTAATATTGTGTCCAGGCATGGGACTGTCATCTCCCCTGACACTCACACTAAATTGCTAGGGGTGACCATTAATAATAACCTCAACTTTGATCAGCATATAAATCAAACCATTAAAAATATCCTCAAAAAACTGGGAAGTCTATATAAAAAGAAACAATTTCTAACACAACCTAAGAGGATAATAATTGCTCAAACTCACCTCCTTTTCACACTGTTTTATGTCTCACCCATTTTCACCAACTTTCCCAAAACCAAAATTGCCAAACTCAACACCTGTTACAATCAAATTGCAAAATTTGCTACCAGTGCCCCCTACTGAACCCACCACTGCCATTCCCTAAAACAACTTGGCTGGCTTGAATTCCCTAAGCTCCTAAACTATAATCAACTTTCCTTTGCCCACAAGTTCCTACTACTCCCAGACAAAACTCCAGCACTGGCCAATCTACTAGAACTACAAGCTAAAACTAGACAACTTCACTTTAGAGACAAAAAAGTTAATCAAGGTCACCAAGACCAACAATACATCAGAGGACTCCCTCTTCCCTAACTACATAGGCAAAATTTGGAACACCCTACCTACTGCTATTACCTTAGCAGGCTCAAAGGTTACATTTAAAAGACTCCTGAAAGAACACCTAAAGCACAAATGGATATGCACATGTTCCCCACCTGGCTGACCTCTCCTCTTACTCTTGCCCTCTGACTTCTGCTTCATCACCAAAAGAATGCAACTACTCCAGATTCCTTCCAGTTCCACCTCTAATTCTAACCCCTTAGTCAATACCCATGTGCCACTGCTAGGACACTTTGTTATTTATCCACTAAACTTTTCTCTTTACACCTCTTCTCTTACTTTATAATTAAGCTACTTACACCTCCTGCTTTTCTTATTTAACCTGTTATCCAAGGTCTGATCTCTGTCTCTTCTCCTGCTACTATACTCCCTACTATGTCTAATCTTTGCTCTCTTTGTTGCTATACTCCCTGTTGTGGCTAACTTGCTCACATCTCAATTTTATAAAGCAAAAAATGCAACCCCTACTAACAGTGTTCACCATTATGTAATGCCTCAACCTAAAACTGTAGAGATGTGTTCAGTCTATGTAAATAAGTTAAATCTTAAGCTTCAATGCTATCTTACTAGTCAGTGTTAAGTTTGGTACTATCTATGTACATTTGCATTAAGCTTGAATGCTATGTTACTAGTCAATGTTGAGTTTGGTACTATCTATGTACATTTGAATGATTCTGTATACACCTTATATTTTGCTTAAAAGTTAAATGTGGAGCTTTTCTCCTTGGGCCTCCGCTGAAAATGGACATGCATCCAGTCGGACTTTCCCGGTCAACAAATGTAAAATAAAAATAATTTCATCCTTAGATCTATCTAAAATCCTTGACACAGTGTCTCATAAATTACTACCCCATTGACTCCATCTCCTATGTCTAGATTCTATTACCTGTTTTTTAAGTTACCTAATTTATAGGTCACAATGTGTAAAATGGAACAATACCTTCTTTTCCTTCCTGCCAGTCACATCTGGCGTTCCACAGGGATCCATGCATGGACCATTATTATTTAATTTATTTATCAATGACATGTATAAAGCAACTATGCAAACTTCAATATTCAATACGCTGACAACTCTGCACTACTATGTTCAGCTTTCTCAACATTAACATTTCAAAATATTACCCAGAGCACATTTTCAGCCATCGAATCCTGGCTTGAGTAGTTCCACCTTCTACTCAGTCCTAAGAAAAGCAAATTAATGCTCTTCACCCCTATCCAATCAAAATAGTAAATCATAGTAATTTGTCATTACCTCATCCAACAGTGCAATAATTAATCATGTCCACGATACGAAGCCGCATGGTATTTTCACTGATGAAAAGTTAAGTTTGGCATTCACATTGAGCATGCCATTTGAAAAACCCACTGCCAATGGGATATCTATTTCAAATAAAACCATTTGTGGCAGATCAAAGTAGAAGAGCTAGAGCTACCTCTATCCAATTACTGAGCCTCCTATATGCTTCCTCCATGTTCTAATTCTGCAATAAGCCATATAAGAACCGTATTATAAAAATAGTAAAATGTTTCTAATCTCCTGATAAGAACAAACCACTGCTTTCTTCTCAAACAAATTGTATCTGAGTGTAATTACTGAATCACGTTACTCTAACTCAACTAAACATGCCACATATTCTCCACAAGTTTTATATGACTCTATCTATTGCTAACATTTTTTTATTGGTACAAACCTACCAAGATTCTATGATCTAAAGAACAGTACTTCACTAAACCCAAAAGATCCTAACAGACTTTCAACAGAAGTAGCAGCATTTGACCATCATGTTGATTTGCCCATGTGTGATTACATTGCTTAGGTGCTCAATTGTCCACCAAATGTTGGCCCAGAGGGGGCCAAGGCACCAAGGTTCAATTTTTGTTTAGATGTTAGACAGCTAAGCTCTCTGGCAGACTATTTGAAAGGTAAGGGTTGCTTTTAGTTGGTAATTTTCTTTTGCTCTTGCACCAAAAATAGATTTGACATTCACCCACTAGGCCAGACGTTTTAGATACCTCATTACAGTATTATCATGACTAGCACCTGGCACATCATTTTTTTGTTTCATTTAAATTGGATGTGTCTAGATGAGCCAAAACCTGTAAGAATCTGACAATTTTTCTTAACTGATTTTAATGAGGTTGCTATGTTGCAAGAACAGCGTGTTGTGTCAGACATTTTACAGCTGTCTATGGATGCAGCTGGATTTACTGCTGAATTTATGATGGGTGTTTTCAAATGTTGAGATTGCTTATGAAGATTCCATTTATATACAAATGTTACAGGTGAAGCCATTCAGTTACAAATGTTACAGATGAATCCATTCAATTACAAATGCTACAGTTGTTATCTAATAAACTGGTCCTGATGCCTGTGAAAGGTGTATTTGTTCTATGAGGATGCAAAGTGGAGTCAAAGAGCAAGTAAATGATAATGATAACTAGGCTTAACTACCTGTAAGGTGCACTGAGGATGCTACAAGAAAGCTTTTACTTCACAACCACAACAGCTTGTATGCAGTACTACCTCTAAAGTATTGTTTAGCAAATATGTAATAACCACTTTAATACATCATCATAAAGTGTTCAACTAATATGCATTTATGGCATGGTATGTTGTATTATGCAGTTATATCTTAATTGCAGAGGGTGATTACTGGTGTTTAATGTACCTTTGTTAATTTTATTAATGGTTTTAGTGAAACTTAATTCTGCATCTTTATCATCTCACAAAAGAGAAATGATACTGCCTGGAAATCGACCCAAATATGGTATCATTGGGAATAAGTACACTTTCCATGACAGTAGATATTCAAAGACAAGTCCTTATAAATGTAAATACGTTTTTTTTTTCTGCAATCAATCCAACATTTATGTGTGGAAACTTTCAGCTCCCAATATAGGTTAAGTTTCAAAGAAGCCTTTTCATAAGGTTTAACGTGATCAGACATTGTCAAGACTATCATAACTGACAGAATATTATGATAATAATTATTTATTTCTAAAAAAATATAGTAATTCTTCTTTCCTTATATGCACATTACTATCTTGTCATATACTTTGTCACGTACCTGAATAGTTAGGATGTTCTCAAAATATTTCTTGCATACTTTTAGAAAATGATTATTATGTCATTTAAAAAAAAAGTCTGCCTTTTATTATTTATATAATTTTATATAAGGATACAGATATGCTACAAACCTTTGCAGTGAGATTGGGCTTGTATACAGACAATATGGCTTCAAAAGAACAGTTTCTGTTTGTCCTGATAAATACATATGTAAGTTACATGCATATATGTATGTGTTGTACATGTATATAAATAAATAAATTTATTATATAAATAAGTTCATGTTCAGAGTGCATTTGTGTGTGTGTGTGTGTGTGTGTGTGTGTGTGTGTGTTTGTGTGCGTGTGTATATGATTATACTTAACAATACCAACATACAAAATCCCACCCCTTACCTGTCCTTACTCATGATTACTAACCCTATCCCTGCCCCTGTCCTTAACCCCAACTCTGTAGATTCCATTCCATAAAATCCTTTCTGTAACAGCACCACTACACAAGAGAAGCACGGATAATAAACACATAAAAACAAACTTGACTCTACACTAAATCTATCCACTTACCAAATAGCCTCATTCAGCAGCTAGGCAAAAAGTAAAATGAAGTAATATATAGTTCACTCTGTCAAAGAAAAGAATGTTTGACCAAGTGAACTACACTTATATATATATATATATATATATATATATATATATAGTATATATATTTCCATGACCTATGAAAAAAATGTTGAAAACACAACATATTGAAAATAGAATTTGGTCTTTCATCACTGTTGTGCAATCCTGGAGTTGATGTGTTAGCACAGAGTGGTTGTAGAAGGGGTGCAGCCCACAATATGGTGGTACAAGGGGCTTACCTCCGCATTAAATATGGAATAAGGGAATATTCTTCAACTCCAGGAATTGTTTCTTCACAGACACCTCTCAATCAGCTCTTTAGGCAATCATAAATGGTTGTATAAACAGCTGTCATCCAAACACACACTTAACCAATGTGATGGAACCCATACATGTGTGTATATATATATATATATATATATATATATATATATATATATATATATATATATATATATATATGTATATATTATGGTTTATCATCAAAATGTGGAATGGTAGCCCAGTGAATACAGGTTTGTGGAATGTGAGTTCTACCAATGTCCGTAATGTCAAACTGAAAGTATTTGAATTCATATTAGCAAAAGTGAGTACACTTTTATTAATATGAAGTCGACATTTTAAATTGAGATTGCTGTACAGTGCAGAGATGTCATGATAGCAGTGGAAATAAAACATGAGTAACAGAGTTCATCATGAGTAACATATATCGTGCTTAGGAGTGCATGGAGGAGTGAGAGGGAAAGAGGAAGCTGAGTATAGCTGCAATGTAGAGGTATAGTTCAAGCAGAGATACAACACAAGTGCAAGTAAGTTAGGGGAAGAAATAATCCAGTCCGCAGGCAAGGGGGGTGACAATCAGTATCAATATGAACACATCCATTTAATGCACTCCAATTAAATGAATCAATAACACAAAATGTGCGTGTGTGTTTGCATATACACCTATAGGCTCTATATTGAATCACTGTTGTGCACTACATTGAAATTCAGAACCTCATAAGCATCAAAAGTATTTCAACCTAGCCTTATGGATGGAGAAGTGGTAACATGTGGCAGCCAGGTTCATAATGATCCTCATGATTTATTGCATGGTAATAACCTATGAACCTATAAACTTGTTTCAATGACTTAGTATAAATATTGTGAACAGTGCTTTTGTAGTGGAGTGGGAAAGCCCCTTCCAGTTCCTACACCCCTGTAACTTTAAACATATTAACTTATTCAACACTAAGGAAAAGAGTAAATCACTTACTCCACTGTCCACAGGTCTCTCCCTAAACACAGTCCACACACTCTCATTTATCCTTTGTCATTCACTTATACAGCCTTTCAGCAGCAATATGCACACATTGATCTAATGCACTCTAATAAACAAAACTGGCAGAGCAAGCTGATGAAGGACATATTTATAAAAATGCATGTCTCCACATGCACAAACACACACACACGCACACACGCACACAAACACACACACACACACACACACACACACACACACACACACACACACACACACACACACACACACAAGCACACACACACGCGCAAACAGCCACACACACACACACACACACTCACTCACATATACATAAACAGAGATATATTTATACATATTGATAAATATGGTTTACTATGGAAAGGTTGTATAGTGTTAGGTCGATTAATGATAGAGACGAAAAATAAGGTCGATTTTGACAAGCATGAAAGAGCAGAATGTCGAAAATGGTTTACACGATGAAGTGCACTCGATATTTTAGACATTCCCCTCTTCCAGCCACATCAGTAAGCTCACCTCCACTATTTTGCAGTGTGGGCTAGGCTCCCCTGCAACCGCCATGTGGGAGACTGTGCCCCCCACACCCCCTGCATATTAAATATACCAACTCCGAGATCACACTACAGTGAGGAAATGGGCTACTTTCCTGTTCCTCACTGCAGCGCGACCTCCCTCCACAGTCTCAGAAAGTCGCTTCTGAATAGGTCAAGTGCACCATGCAATTCAATTAACCCCTGTAGACTGCTTTTGGTTAAATTTCCTGTCCCTTGGAAATAGTGATTTCGCACAACAGACATTCAACTTCCTGCAGTTCGGGAAAGTCATAGTAAACCGATAAATATATATGGGTGGATGGAAGTTCTTCATGTAAATAGTCCACCAGTGGGGAATTCTTGAAATAGATCCATTTGCCTCCAAGCTCAGAAAACTAAACAGTTCTCCAGGACACCATGCAAAGAGGCATGGACAGGGATGTTTATGGCTTCCCAGCTTTTCCTCTAATTTCCAAAGTTCTGCAAAAGATAAGGAAGGTCTTACTAAAGTGCTACTAGTGTCCCCATTTTGACCCAGACAAACACTATTTCTCCCTTCTCATGCTATTGGCCAAAGGTAATCACTAGAAACCTCTTCAAATAATGGACATTGCTCATGAAGGGCACGAGATCTGTGATTCATCTGAATATACAGAATCTCAATATAACTGTTTGAATGATAGCTTTTTGATTCCTTTCAGGCATCTTTTGTCTAAACATGTGCAACAGGTACTGAATGAGCCAAGAAAACCTGATACTAGGATAACGTATTAATCCAAAAGGAAGCTATTTTCTCTTTGCTCTAAAATAGAGGCCAGGACCATTCCCAAGTAGGGGCACACCTAGTTCTTCCATACCTGTGTGAATTGTTCAATTCTGACCTAGTGTACACCTGTCAATAGATACCCTTTACCTTCTGCATTTCAAGTCAAAAATTTCTAAAGGAAGTTTTGTATATTAGATTGTCACAAAAGGAGATACTGCCAGCCCAGCCACCTGGAATTTTGTAAATAATTATATGTCATTTGTGAATATCAACATGATTCATATACTTACGTTACAAATGTATTAGAACTGTATGTTATGTGTATATCAAACTGCTGGTACAGAAGTATGTATTAAAGGGTTGTAAAGTACTGATCTTTAAAAATGTATCCACAGTGTACCCTACTGGAACAGAAATGAAATGCATATACATTATCGTAAATGTTTAGATGCATATATTTTAAAATGGAAAACTGGAATACAGAAGGTTAACTTGCAAAACTTCAGAAAAATAGTTGAAATTAAATTATTTTATAGCCACGCCATAAAAAAGGATGTTATCTTTCAGTTTCAGTGCAGTAACAGACACAATGTCTAGAACTAGAGGTTCACTGTATTGTCTTGGAAGTCTTTTTATTGTTTTATGACTTCCAGGATCTGCCTTAAATATAAGAAAAGCCTTGTTTATGTATATTCACAGGTAGATGCTAAATGCTACCAACTGCATCAATAGTTGTTTTTCACCTGGGATAGAGTCAGATGGCAAGAAGTGATGTCATCCTACAAGCTATCCCAGCAGTAATATTTGAGATATTAATTTAAGAACTCTCTGAGAGAGAGACTGAGTACTTTGTATTTTTCTTTGACGTGACATCATCAGCTGGAAGACCCACTCACCACATCTGCCTTCTTGTTCTGTACATAAGTTAACTAGGATATAATAATTCTCTAGATATAGTCAGAAATATAGGAAAACTTAATTTAGATGTTTATTTATTTGAGACTGTCCTGCAAAGTTGTTTTAAATATTTCCTGTGATTTTGAACTCTGATGTTACTGTGATCATATACTGAGTATTTTTTGTTCTTTTATTATTTATTATTAAACATATTTAAAGCATTCATTGTGACTGATATTTGTGAGACATATGTAAGTTTTGGGAGTACTTGCATGTTTAATGGTGACACTGTGGGCCACACCTAATAGTCTTGCGCTTGGTCAAACTACCATTTGTATTGATAGTAACATTGCACAGTAAGATTGGTCACCCTTTGTTATGGGACTTAAAGTGGCTGATAAGGATGTGGCTGGTGGCAGCGATAACTACCTTATAGTCTGGGCAAAAGGGGTCATAGCTAGTAAACCTGTGCCAGCCTTTCCTAGGTGTGCGTGTGTGTGTGTGTGTGTGTGTGTGTGTGTGTGTGTGTGTGTGTGTGTGTGTGCGTGTGTCAGCTACTTGGGCAGGGACATGAAGCACTAGTTGGACAGAGAGAGTGTTGGAGATCTTAACTTGGCCAGACAGCTGAGATCTCAACTCTATAGCTGTGCCAGTGGGGAGTCTTACTTAGGATCTGGAGAAAGAGGGAAAAAACAGCCCTGGACTGACGGTGGTCTCTGTGTGGTCTTAATGGAAATTGCACTTGATGCAGTGAGCTGTATCTGGAAATACTGTGTGTGTACCTGTCATCCTCACAATGCACGTCCCGCACTGGTGCTAGAGGTGAGGATTGAGGCTTCTTGATTACTGTTCCAGTACTGGGGTGTCTCATAGATCACATAAAAAGAAGGTAGCTCCTACCTGGGAGCTAAATTTTATTTTAGAAAAGTTAACTCAGCACCCTATTCTATTTTACATGTTCTAGCATTTGCTATTGTAAGCTCTACCATGGTAAGTGTGATTAGGTTCCCATACCTACAAAAAATGCTATTATGGGGAACTATATACTAAGCCTAAAACTTATAAATCCTGTAGAATTACTGTTTCTCTGAAGAACATCAGTGTCTGACTTAGTATATGTTAGAAAAGGTAGTGGGATGTTCAGAGACCATCACATCAAGGGGGGGGGTGCAACAGCACTTTAAATGTGTAACAGTATATTTTGTATTTTACTGTTACCTGTGCTTACATGAACTCAAATTTTCTTAGTTATGGGATGTGCAGTATTGGGTATCAAACTTCCAATAGGGCTCTCTATAACATACTGTTGGGTATCAAACTTCCAACAACACACTCTGTAACATACTATTGTGTATCAAACTTCCAATAGGGCTCTCTATAACATACTATTGAGTATCAAACTTCCAACAAGGCACTCTGTAACATACTGTTGTGCATCAAACTTCCAATAGGGCTCTCTATAATATACTGTTGGGTATCAAACTTCCAACAAGGCACTCTGTAACATACTATTTTGTATCAAACTTCTATAGGGCACTCTATAACATACTGTTGGGTATCAAACTTCCAATAGGGCACTTTGTAACATGCATTCATAATAAAGACTTCCCACTGTTTGTAATTTTGCTGACAGCAGGGAACAGAATACATTCTGCAGTGAACTTTACTGTAGTAAGTGTGTTCCTGCAATAAAGGAAAATACAGTTTTCCCCTACATGAGGGTTTCAAACACACAGTCTCCCTAATTAGCAATGTTAACTCCAAAACTACAAACCCACATCTCAGAAAGCAACTCGATGAATTGTACTATTTAAAACACAAAGTTTGTGGATTCAGCACAGTAACCTAAGTGCCAGCTAAATACATTGACAATGACTTGGGGAGGCACATATAAGAATGTACTGCACTGACATGCTCTTACTGAACTCTGGGGAATCTGGAGAATCTTTAAAACAAATACAAGCATTAAAATATTCTGTAGAATCACAAACTACTACTACATTACAGCCATTTTGTTCTGAAATGTTACAGGTGTGGAAACTGCACTGCAGCAGTGAAGTGAGAAGAGGGGTAGCATGGCTTCTAAATTTCCTCAACCTGCTGCAGCCCCAGAGGACGTCCAAACAGTGATCCCTACCCTAACATCCCTAGCACAGGCAGTCCTCCAAGATACAGCAATTATTACAACAGCAAATATAAAACAAGAGTCACTGTTAAAACAATTACCTATACTTTAGAGATGCTCTAATTTAGACAATCAACATGAAATATCTGATAAATATTCATCACAAATACGGCAACTCCAGCTCAAAACCCACAGAACTGAACTCAAGAGCAAAGACTTAGAAAACTGAAGTGAACAGAACAACCTGCATGTAATAGGCTTAAAAGATGGAGAAGAAGGCATTGAGCAAGTATTACTGTATTACAATAATATTATAGCAGAAAGGGCACACAGAGAATCCACTCATAACAAAATGCTCATGTCTAAGCTTTTCATGTTCTAATTCTTGAAATATAATGGTAGAAAACTAGAATGCTACGGAACTGGTGGAACCATGTATAACGGCAGGAGCCATGGTGTGCATATCACCAGATTACAGCCAAATGCCCCATTCCTTAAATGCAAAGTCATGGTGGCTTGCATTTACAAAATGGGAAGAACTAGGAGCATCCTGTCAAGTGCAGTATGTGAAATTAACATGGTGAGCCAAACAATGTTTGAAGAGACAGAAGCATGTATCAATATGCAAGACATATATATGTGCATGAAGTCAGAATTAAGACAGAAGGACTGCCTGCAGGAGATGGACACTGATCCTCAACACAAAGACAGTAAGGGATCAAGAAAGACTAATTCTTACTCACCAAACGAATCCCCACCATGAAAAAAATGAAACCAGAAGCATTTCTGAAATCAGTGATAATGCCTTCTCCTTCCATGAGCAAATCAAATAAACAAGGAGCGTTTTGGGTAACAATATCCAAACTAACCGCTTTAGTCCAGTTATGGAGA